>NW_022148552.1:0-17490 GCF_901933205.1 Camarhynchus parvulus | reverse complement strand
TTTTGCACCAAGGAAAAGAAACTCGTCCAAAACTCCTTCTTTTTCAATATTCATGTGAATGCAAAAGGCAGGAGAGTGGTAAGGTACTGTTTTCCATCAGTTTGCAAAGTGCACCCACAATGCCAGTGTTGTGCTGCTTCGTTCTTGGTCTTTAGCGTCTCTTGTCACCTACAACTTAGAAAAAGCTTTCTCACTATGTCTCGCAAGGAGAAACTGTGCCAGGACAGAAAACATCTCCTATCGTGTTCTAGAGGTTGCACAAAGGTTTGCAGAGTGTTTTGCACCAAGGAAAAGAAAGTTGTCCAAAACTCCTTCTTTTGCAATATTCATGTGAATGCAAAAGGCAGGAGAGTGGTAAGGTACTGTTTTCCATCAGTTTGCAAGCTGCACCCACAATGCCAGTGTTGTGTGCTTCGTTCTTGGCCTTTAGCGTCTCTTGTCACCTACACCTTAGAAAAAGCTTTCTCACTATGTCTCGCAAGGAGAAACTGTGCCAGGACAGAAAACATCTCCTATCGTGTTCTAGAGGTTGCACAAAGGTTTGCACAGTGTTTTGCACCAAGGAAAAGAAAGTTGTCCAAAACTCCTTCTTTTGCAATATTCATGTGAATGCAAAAGGCAGGAGAGTGGTAAGGTACTGTTTTCCATCAGTTTGCAAAATGCACACCCACAATGCCAGTGTTGTGCTGCTTCGTTTTTGTCCTTTTAGCGTCTCTTGTCACCTACACCTTAGAAAAAGCTTTCTCACTATGTCTCGCAAGGAGAAACTGTGCCAGGACAGAAAACATCTCCTATCGTGTTCTAGAGGTTGCACAAAGGTTTGCAGAGTGTTTTGCACCAAGGAAAAGAAAGTTGTCCAAAACTCCTTCTTTTCAATATTCATGTGAATGCAAAAGGCAGGAGAGTGGTAAGGTACTGTTTTCCATCAGTTTGCAAAATGCACCCACAATGCCAGTGTTGTGCTGCTTCGTTTTGGCCTTTAGCGTCTCTTGTCACCTACACCTTAGAAAAAGCTACTATGTCTCGCAAGGAGAAACTGTGCCAGGACAGAAAACATCTCCTATCGTGTTCTAGAGGTTGCACAAAGGTTTGCACAGTGTTTTGCACCAAGGAAAAGAAAGTTGTCCAAAACTCCTTCTTTTCAATATTCATGTGAATGCAAAAGGCAGGAGAGTGGTAAGGTACTGTTTTCCATCAGTTTGCAAAATGCACCCACAATGCCAGTGTTGTGCTGCTTCGTTTTGGCCTTTAGCGTCTCTTGTCACCTACACCTTAGAAAAAGCTTTCTCACTATGTCTCGCAAGGAGAAACTGTGCCAGGACAGAAAACATCTCTATCGTGTTCTAGAGGTTGCACAAAGGTTTGCACAGTGTTTTGCACCAAGGAAAAGAAAGTTGTCCAAAACTCCTTCTTTTTCAATATTCATGTGAATGCAAAAGGCAGGAGAGTGGTAAGGTACTGTTTTCCATCAGTTTGCAAAATGCACACACAATGCCAGTGTTGTGCTGCTTCGTTTTGTCCTTTAGCGTCTCTTGTCACCTACACCTTAGAAAAAGCTTTCTCACTATGTCTCGCAAGGAGAAACTGTGCCAGGACAGAAAACATCTCCTATCGTGTTCTAGAGGTTGCACAAAGGTTTGCAGAGTGTTTTGCACCAAGGAAAAAAAGTTGTCCAAAACTCCTTCTTTTTCAATATTCATGTGAATGCAAAAGGCAGGAGAGTGGTAAGGTACTGTTTTCCATCAGTTTGCAAAATGCACCCACAATGCCAGTGTTGTGCTGCTTCGTTTTGTCCTTTAGCGTCTCTTGTCACCTACACCTTAGAAAAAAGCTTTCTCACTATGTCTCGCAAGGAGAAACTGTGCCAGGACAGAAAACATCTCCTATCGTGTTCTAGAGGTTGCACAAAGGTTTGCACAGTGTTTTGCACCAAGGAAAAGAAAGTTGTCCAAAACTCCTTCTTTTCAATATTCATGTGAATGCAAAAGGCAGGAGAGTGGTAAGGTACTGTTTTCCATCAGTTTGCAAAATGCACCCACAATGCCAGTGTTGTGCTGCTTCGTTTTGTCCTTTTAGCGTCTCTTGTCACCTACACCTTAGAAAAAGCTTTTCTCACTATGTCTCGCAAGGAGAAACTGTGCCAGGACAGAAAACATCTCCTATCGTGTTCTAGAGGTTGCACAAAGGTTTGTACAGTGTTTTGCACCAAGGAAAAGAAAGTTGTCCAAAACTCCTTCTTTTCAATATTCATGTGAATGCAAAAGGCAGGAGAGTGGTAAGGTACTGTTTTCCATCAGTTTGCAAAATGCACACACAATGCCAGTGTTGTGCTGCTTCGTTTTGTCCTTTAGCGTCTCTTGTCACCTACACCTTAGAAAAAGCTTTCTCACTATGTCTCGCAAGGAGAAACTGTGCCAGGACAGAAAACATCTCCTATCGTGTTCTAGAGGTTGCACAAAGGTTTGCACAGTGTTTTGCACCAAGGAAAAGAAAAGTTGTCCAAACTCCTTCTTTTCAATATTCATGTGAATGCAAAAGGCAGGAGAGTGGTAAGGTACTGTTTTCCATCAGTTTGCAAAATGCACACACAATGCCAGTGTTGTGCTGCTTCGTTCTGTCCTTTAGCGTCTCTTGTCACCTACACCTTAGAAAAAGCTTTCTCACTATGTCTCGCAAGGAGAAACTGTGCCAGGACAGAAAACATCTCCTATCGTGTTCTAGAGGTTGCACAAAGGTTTGCACAGTGTTTTGCACCAAGGAAAGAAAGTTGTCCAAAACTCCTTCTTTTTCAATATTCATGTGAATGCAAAAGGCAGGAGAGTGGTAAGGTACTGTTTTCCATCAGTTTGCAAAATGCACACACAATGCCAGTGTTGTGCTGCTTCGTTTTTGTCCTTTAGCGTCTCTTGTCACCTACACCTTAGAAAAAGCTTTCTCACTATGTCTCGCAAGGAGAAACTGTGCCAGGACAGAAAACATCTCCTATCGTGTTCTAGAGGTTGCACAAAGGTTTGCACAGTGTTTTGCACCAAGGAAAAGAAACTCGTCCAAAACTCCTTCTTTTTCAATATTCATGTGAATGCAAAAGGCAGGAGAGTGGTAAGGTACTGTTTTCCATCAGTTTGCAAAATGCACACACAATGCCAGTGTTGTGCTGCTTCGTTTTGTCCTTTAGCGTCTCTTGTCACCTACACCTTAGAAAAAGCTTTCTCACTATGTCTCACAAGGAGAAACTGTGCCAGGACAGAAAACATCTCCTATCGTGTTCTAGAGGTTGCACAAAGGTTTGCAGAGTGTTTTGCACCAAGGAAAAGAAAGTTGTCCAAAAACTCCTTCTTTTCAATATTCATGTGAATGCAAAAGGCAGGAGAGTGGTAAGGTACTGTTTTCCATCAGTTTGCAAAATGCACACACAATGCCAGTGTTGTGCTGCTTCGTTTTGTCCTTTAGCGTCTCTTGTCACCTACACCTTAGAAAAAGCTTTTCTCACTATGTCTCGCGCAAGGAGAAACTGTGCCAGGACAGAAAACATCTCCTATCGTGTTCTAGAGGTTGCACAAAAGGTTTGCACAGTGTTTTGCACCAAGGAAAAGAAAGTTGTCCAAAACTCCTTCTTTTTCAATATTCATGTGAATGCAAAAGGCAGGAGAGTGGTAAGGTACTGTTTTCCATCAGTTTGCAAAATGCACACACAATGCCAGTGTTGTGCTGCTTCGTTTTTGGTCCCTTTAGCGTCTCTTGTCACCTACACCTTAGAAAAAGCTTTCTCACTATGTCTCGCAAGGAGAAACTGTGCCAGGACAGAAAACATCTCCTATCGTGTTCTAGAGGTTGCACAAAGGTTTGCAGAGTGTTTTGCACCAAGGAAAAGAAAGTTGTCAAAACTCCTTCTTTTTCAATATTCATGTGAATGCAAAAGGCAGGAGAGTGGTAAGGTACTGTTTTCCATCAGTTTGCAAAATGCACACACACAATGCCAGTGTTGTGCTGCTTCGTTCTTGTCCTTTAAGCGTCTCTTGTCACCTACACCTTAGAAAAAGCTTTCTCACTATGTCTCGCAAGGAGAAACTGTGCCAGGACAGAAAACATCTCCTATCGTGTTCTAGAGGTTGCACAAAGGTTTGTACAGTGTTTTGCACCAAGAAAAGAAAGTTGTCCAAAACTCCTTCTTTTTCAATATTCATGTGAATGCAAAAGGCAGGAGAGTGGTAAGGTACTGTTTTCCATCAGTTTGCAAAATGCACACACAATGCCAGTGTTGTGCTGCTTCGTTTTGTCCTTTAGCGTCTCTTGTCACCTACACCTTAGAAAAAGCTTTCTCACTATGTCTCGCAAAAGGAGAAACTGTGCCAGGACAGAAAACATCTCCTATCGTGTTCTAGAGGTTGCACAAAGGTTTGTACAGTGTTTTGCACCAAAGGAAAAAAAGTTGTCCAAAACTCCTTCTTTTTCAATATTCATGTGAATGCAAAAGGCAGGAGAGTGGTAAGGTACTGTTTTCCATCAGTTTGCAAAATGCACACACAATGCCAGTGTTGTGCTGCTTCGTTTTGTCCTTTAAGCGTCTCTTGTCACCTACACCTTAGAAAAAGCTTTCTCACTATGTCTCGCAAGGAGAAACTGTGCCAGGACAGAAAACATCTCCTATCGTGTTCTAGAGGTTGCACAAAGGTTTGTACAGTGTTTTGCACCAAAGGAAAGAAAAGTTGTCCAAAACTCCTTCTTTTTCAATATTCATGTGAATGCAAAAGGCAGGAGAGTGGTAAGGTACTGTTTTCCATCAGTTTGCAAAATGCACACACAATGCCAGTGTTGTGCTGCTTCGTTTTTGTCCTTTAGCGTCTCTTGTCACCTACACCTTAGAAAAAGCTTTCTCACTATGTCTCGCAAGGAGAAACTGTGCCAGGACAGAAAACATCTCCTATCGTGTTCTAGAGGTTGCACAAAGGTTTGTACAGTGTTTTGCACCAAGGAAAAGAAAGTTGTCCAAAACTCCTTCTTTTTCAATATTCATGTGAATGCAAAAGGCAGGAGAGTGGTAAGGTACTGTTTTCCATCAGTTTGCAAAATGCACACACAATGCCAGTGTTGTGCTGCTTCGTTTTGTCCTTTTAGCGTCTCTTGTCACCTACACCTTAGAAAAAGCTTTCTCACTATGTCTCGCAAGGAGAAACTGTGCCAGGACAGAAAACATCTCCTATCGTGTTCTAGAGGTTGCACAAAGGTTTGTACAGTGTTTTGCACCAAGGAAAAGAAAGTTGTCCAAAACTCCTTCTTTTTCAATATTCATGTGAATGCAAAAGGCAGGAGAGTGGTAAGGTACTGTTTTCCATCAGTTTGCAAAATGCACACACAATGCCAGTGTTGTGCTGCTTCGTTTTGTCCTTTAGCGTCTCTTGTCACCTACACCTTAGAAAAAGCTTTCTCACTATGTCTCGCAAGGAGAAACTGTGCCAGGACAGAAAACATCTCCTATCGTGTTCTAGAGGTTGCACAAAGGTTTGTACAGTTTTTTGCACCAAGGAAAAGAAAGTTGTCCAAAACTCCTTCTTTTTCAATATTCATGTGAATGCAAAAGGCAGGAGAGTGGTAAGGTACTGTTTTCCATCAGTTTGCAAAATGCACACACAATGCCAGTGTTGTGCTGCTTCGTTTTGTCCTTTAAGCGTCTCTTGTCACCTACACCTTAGAAAAAGCTTTCTCACTATGTCTCGCAAAAGGAGAAACTGTGCCAGGACAGAAAACATCTCCTATCGTGTTCTAGAGGTTGCACAAAGGTTTGTACAGTGTTTTGCACCAAGGAAAAGAAAGTTGTCCAAAACTCCTTCTTTTCAATATTCATGTGAATGCAAAAGGCAGGAGAGTGGTAAGGTACTGTTTTCCATCAGTTTGCAAAATGCACACACAATGCCAGTGTTGTGCTGCTTCGTTTTGTCCTTTAGCGTCTCTTGTCACCTACACCTTAGAAAAAGCTTTCTCACTATGTCTCGCAAGGAGAAACTGTGCCAGGACAGAAAACATCTCCTATCGTGTTCTAGAGGTTGCACAAAGGTTTGTACAGTGTTTTGCACCAAGGAAAAGAAAGTTGTCCAAAACTCCTTCTTTTTCAATATTCATGTGAATGCAAAAGGCAGGAGAGTGGTAAGGTACTGTTTTCCATCAGTTTGCAAAATGCACACACAATGCCAGTGTTGTCTTGCTTCGTTTTGTCCTTTAAGCGTCTCTTGTCACCTACACCTTAAAAAAAAAAGCTTTCTCACTATGTCTCTGCAAGGAGAAACTGTGCCAGGACGAAAACATCTCCTATCGTGTTCTAGAGGTTGCACAAAGGTTTGTACAGTGTTTTGCACCAAAGGAAAAAAGTTGTCCAAAACTCCTTCTTTTTCAATATTCATGTGAATGCAAAAGGCAGGAGAGTGGTAAGGTACTGTTTTCCATCAGTTTGCAAAATGCACACACAATGCCAGTGTTGTGCTGCTTCGTTTTGTCCTTTAGCGTCTCTTGTCACCTACACCTTAGAAAAAGCTTTCTCACTATGTCTCGCAAGGAGAAACTGTGCCAGGACAGAAAACATCTCTATCGTGTTTTTAATTTTTTTCCCCTTTTTAAAAAAAAAAAAAAGGGGGAAAACTTTCCCCAAAAAAATTTTCCTTTTTCAAAGGGGGGGTTTGGGTTTTTTCCCGGGAAAAACCCCTTTTTTTTTTTTGGGGCCGGGGGGAAAAATTTTTTTTTTTCCCCCCAAAACCGTGGGGGCCCCCTTTTTTTTTCCCTTTTTAAAAATTTTCCAATTGTTTTGCCCAAAGGAAAACCCAAAACCCCTTTTTTTGTTTTTCCCAAAGGGGTTTGGAAGTTTTTTCCCGGGAAAACCCCCAAAATTTCCATTGGTTTTTTTTTTTTCCCGGGGGGGTTTTTTTTAAAATTTTAAAATTGCCCCAAAGGGAAATTTTTTTTCCCCCTTTAAGGTTTTTTAAACAATTTAAAGGTTTTCCCAATTAAAAAGGGAAAACCCCAAAAAAATTTTTTCTGTTTGGGGCAAAAGGTTTGGGGTTTTTTCCCGGGAAAAAAATTCCCCAAAACCCCTTTTTTTTTTTTTTTTTGGGGGGGGGGGCCCTTTTTTACCAAAAAAAACTTGGGGGAAAAAATTCCCTTTTGGGTTTTTTAAATTTTAAAAATTTTTTAAAAGTCACCAAAAAAAAAAAACCCCAAATTTTTGGGGGGGGAAAAGGTTTGGGTTTTTTTTAAAGGAAAAAACCTTTTTTCTTTTAATAAGGTTTTAAAACCCAAAAAAAATTTCTTTTTTTTAAAAAAAACCCGGGGGGCCCCCCCTTTTTTTTGGGGGTTTTTTAAAAAAAGGGTTTTTTCCCCCAAAAAACCCAGGAAAAAAAAAATTTGGTTTTTTGGGGGTTTTTAATTTTAAAACCCACCAAGGAAAGGGGAAAATTCCCTTTTTTAAAAAAAAACCCAAGGGGGTTTTAATTTTTTCCAAAAAAACCCCAAAAAAATTTTTTTGGGGTTCTTGGGTTCCCCTTTTTCCCCCTTTTGCAAAAGGAAATAAAATTTTCCAAAAAATTTTTAAAAAAATTTTTGGGGGAAGGTTTGGAAAATTTTTTTTTTTCCCGGGAAAATTTTTTCCCTTTTTGAAATTTTTGGAAAAAAAAAATTTCTTTTTTTTTTTGGGGGGGTCCGGGGGGCCCCCCCCTTTTTTTTTTTAAAAGGGGTTTTTTTAAAAAAGGGGGAAAATTCCCCAAAAAAATTTTTTTTAAAAGGGGGAAAAGGGGTTTTAATTTTTTTCCAAAGGAAAAAAAAAAACCCTTTTTGCCAAATTCTTTTTCCCAAAAGGGGTTAAATTTTTTTTTTCCAAATTTCCCCAAAAAGGGGGGGGTTTTTTTTTTTCTTGGGTTAAACGGGAAAAATTTTTAAAAGGGAAAAGGGAAAACTTGGCCAAAAAAATTTTTTTTTTTAAAAAAAGGGGGAAAAGGTTTTTTCCCAAAAAAAATTTTCCCTTTTTTTTGGGGGGTTTTTTTTTTTTTTAAAATAAAAAACCCCCCCCGGGGGTTTTTTTAAAAACCCCCCTTTTTTTTAAAAAAAATTTTTTTTTAAAAAAAACCCCAAAAAAAATTTTTTTTGGGGAAAAGGGGGGGGAAAAAAAAAGGGGAACCAAACCCCTTTTTTTTTTTTTGGGGGGGAAAGGGGTTTTTTTCCCTAAATTTAAAAAAAACCATTTTTTAAAAGTTTTGGCCAAAGGGTTTTTTTTTGAAAAAAATTTGGGGGAAAAAAAAAAAAAATTTCCCTTTTTTTTTAAAAAGGGGGGAAAAAAAAAAGGGCCCCAAAACCCCCGGGTTTTTTTCCCCCTTTTTTTTTTTAAATTTTCCCGTTTCCCCCAAAAAAATTTGGGGTTTTTTTTTAAGGTTTTTTTAAACAAATTTTTAAAATTTTTAAAAAAAGGCCCCCCCCAAAAGTGGGGGAAAAGTTTTGGGGTTTTTCCAAAAAAAACCCAAAATCCCTTTTTGAAATTTCTTTTTTGGGGGGGGGTTTTTCCCTTTTTTTAAAAAGGCCCCAAATGCCCGGGGGGGGGGGTTTTTTCCTTTTTTAAATTTAAAAAAGTTTTCCAAATTTTCCCCAAGGGAAAAAAGGCCAAAAAAAAAGGGAATTTAAAAAATTTTGGGGACCTTTTTGGGGGAAAAAAAACCCCCGGGTTTTTATTAATTTGGGAGGAAAAATTTTTTTTCCCCCTTTTTTTTTGGCCAAGGGGGCCTTGGGGGGGGCCCCCCCCCCTTTTAAAATTTTGGGGTTTGTTTTAAAAGAAAAAAAAAAAATTTCCTATTGGTTTTTGGGGAAAAAAAATTTTTTAAAAAAATTTTTATCCCCCTTTTTTTGGGGGGGGTTTTTTCCCCTTTTCCCTTTTTTCCCCCCGGGGGTTTTTCCCCCAAAAACCCCTTTTTTTGGGGGGTTTTTTTGGGGTTTTTTAAAAGGAAAGGGAAAAACCCCTTTTTTAAATTTTAAAAGGTTTAAAGGGGGGGGAAAGGTTTTTTAAATTTTCAAACCCCCCCAAAAATTTTTTTTTTTCTTTCATTTTTCCCCAAAAAGCCCCGGGGCCCCCTTTCCCGGGAAACCCCCTTAAAAAACCCCCCCGGGGGGGGAAAAAAAAAAAATTTCCAAACCCTTTCTTTTTTAAAAAAGGGGGGGAAAGGGGAAAATAAAGTTTTAAAATTTAATTTTTGGGAATTTTTTTGGGGGGGTTTTAAACTTTTTTTGGGTTTCCCAAAAACCAAAAAGGGTTTTTGTTCCCCTTTCCAACCCCAAAAAAAAAAACCTTTTTTGGGTTTTAAAAAATTAAGGGGCCAAAAATTTTGTTTTTAAAAAAAAATTTTTTGGGGGAAAAGGGGCCCCCCCCCCCTTTTTTTTGGGGGGGGGTTTTGGGGTTTTTTTTCTTTCCAAAAAAATTTCCCCTTTTTTTAAAAAAAGGGTTTTTTCCCCCCCAAAAGGTTTCTTTTTTTCCCCCCAAAAGGAAAAACAAACCCCCTTTTTAAATTTTAAAAAGGGGGGGGGAAAAAGGGCCCTTTTTTTTCCCAAATTTTTTTGGGGGGGGGGTTTTTTTTTCATTTACAAAAGGAAAACCCCCCTTGTTTTTTTCCCCCCCCTTTTTTTTTAAAAAAGGTTTCCAATTGTTTCCCGGAAATTCCCCGGGGGTTTTTCCCTTTGGTTTTCAAAGGGGGGGTTTGGGGGTTTGTTTTTTCCCAAAAAAGGCCCTTAAAATTTTTTAAATTTCTTTTTTCCCCCTTTTACCTTTTTAAAATTTTTTTTCCCCCAAAAGGGTTTTTTAAAGGGCCCCTTTTTAATTTTTTCCCAAAAAATTTTTTGGGCCCAAAAAACTTTCCCCAAAAAAAATTTTTTTTAAAAAAAGGGGTTTGGGGTTTTCCCAAAAAACCCCCCCCAATTCCTTTTTTGTTTCAAAAAGGGGGTTTTTTTTCCACCCAAAAAACCCACCCCCTTTTTTGGGGGAAAAACCTTTTTTTTTTCCCCCAAAAGGGCCTTTGTTTTTCCAAAAAGGAAAAGGCCGGCAAAAAATTTTCCCTTTTCTTTTAAGGGTTAAAAAAAAGGTTTTAAAAAAGGTTTTTTTTCCCCCCCCCGGGGGGCGGGGTTTTTTTTTCCCCCCAAAAACCCCTTTCCAATGTTTACCCGGGGTTTTTTGGGCCCCCCAAAAAATTTTTTTTTTTAAAAAAAAAAAAAAAAAATTTTTAAGGGGCCAAAGGGGTTTGGGGGTTTTTTTAAAAAGGTTTTTCCCCAATTTTGTTTTTTGGGGGGGGTTTTTTTTCCCTAAATTAAAAAGGCCCCCAATTTCCCCCGGGGGGTTTTTTTCCCCCTTCTTTGTTTAAAATTAAAAATTTTCCAATTGTTTTGGGAAAGGAAAAAAAAAAACCCTTCTTTCTTTTAAGGGTTAAAAGGGGGAAAGGGTTTGGAAGGGGGGCCCCCAAATTCCGTTTTTGGGGGGGGGGGGTTTTTTCCCCCAATTTAAAAGGCCCCCTTTTTTGGGGTTTTTTTAAAAAACCTTTACCCCTTTGGGGGGGGTTTTGGGAAAAGGAAAAGGGAAAAAAACCCTTTTTTTTTTTTTAAAAAAGGGGGGGTTTGGAAAAAAATTTTTTTTTTTTAAAAAAAATTTTTTTAAAAACCCCAAAATTTTTTCCCCCAAAAAAAACCCCCCTGTTTTTTTTTTTCCCCCTTTTTCCCTAAATTTTTAAAAGGGTTTTCCACTTTTAAGGGGCCCCGGGAAAAAAATTTCCCCTTTTTTTGGGTTTTTTCAAGTTTTGGGAAAGGGGAAAGGGTTTTTAAACCCTTTTTTTTTTGGGGCCCGGGGTTTTGGGAAACCCGTTTCCCAAAAAAAAAAGGGGTTTTTTTTTGGGGCCTTTCCCCGGGAAACCCCCTTTTTTTTCCCCCGGGGAGGGTTTTTAAAAAAAAAAACCCTTTTCCCCTTTTTCCAAAATTTTCAAATTTTAAAAGGGAAAAGGGGGCCTTTTTTTTTTTTGAAAAAGGGGGGGGGTTTTTTTTTCCTTTGGGTTTTTTTTTAAAAAAGGTTTTTTATTTTTCCCCCCCGGGGCCAAAACCTTTAAATTTTTTTTTACCAAAGGGAAAGGCAGGGGGAAAAAAAACCGGTTCCAAATTTTTTTTTTCAAGGTTTTCAAAAGGGGAAAGGGGGTTTTTTTTTAAATTTTAAAAACCCCAAAAATTTTGGGTTTTTTTTAATTTTTTTCCCCCAAACCCCCTTTTTTTTTAAAAATTTTTCCCAAAAAAAAAATTTTTTTTAAAGGGAGGGAAAAAGGGAAAATTTTTCCCCCCAAAAAATTAAAAATTTTTTTTTTAAAAAAAAACCCCCCCTTTTTTTTTTTTTTTAAAAAACCCAAATTTTGGGTTTGTTTTTTTTTGGCCGGCCCCCTTTTTTTAAAAGGTTTTTTTTCCCCAAAAACCTTTAAAAAAAATTTTTTTCTTTGGGGAAAAGGTTTGGGAAAAAATTTTTTTGGAAAAATTTTAAATTTTTTTTTCCCTTGAAAAAAACCCCAAAAAAAAATTTTTTTTTTAAACCTTTAAAAGGGGGTTAAGGTTTTTTTCCGTCTTTTAACCTTTAAAACCCTTGTTTTAAAAAAAAATTTTTCCCTTTTTAAAAAAAATTTAAACCCTTTTTGGGGGGGTTTGGGAAAAAATTTCCCTTTTAAAAGGGGAAAAAAGTTTTCCAAAATTTTTAAAAAAACCCAAAAAATTTTTTAAATTTCCAAAAAAAAAAGGAAAAAATTTTTTTAAAAAAAAGGGGGGGTTTTCCCCCTTTTTTTAAAAAAATTTTCTTTAAAAACCGGAAAGGGAAAAATTTTTGGGGGGGGAAAAAAATTTCCCTTTTTTCCCGGGGAAAAAATTTAAAAAAAGGGGAAAAATTAAAAAAAGGGGGGGTTTTTTTTTGGGGGGGGGGGTTTTTTTGTTTTTTTAAAAGGGGTTTTTTTAAATTTTTTCCCTTTCCCCTAAACCTTGGGAAAACCCTTTTTTTTAAAAGAAATTTCCCGGGGAAAAATTTTCCAAGGGGGCCCCCTTTTTCCCGGTGGGCCCTTTTTAAAAAATTTTTTTTCAATTTCAAAACCCAAAAAGGGGGGGTTTTCTTTTTTTTTGAATTTTTCCCCCAACCCCAATTTGGGGTTTTTTTTCCGGGGGAAAAAACCTTTTAAAAATTTTCTTTTTCTAAAAAAATTTTCCCAAAAAAAAAACCCCGGGTTTTTTGGGGAAAAATTGGTTCCAAAGGGGAAAAAAATTTTTTAAGGTTTTTGGGGCCAAAAAATGGGGGGGTTTTTTCCCCTTTTTGGTTTTTTAAAGCAAAAAAGGGGGGTTTTTTTTAAAGGGCCTGGCCCCAAGGGGGGGGGTTTTTTTTTTTTCCCAAAAACCCAAAATTTCGGGGAAACCGGAAAAGGGAAAAATTTTTTTTTAAACCAAAAAGGGGGAGGTTTTAAAAAAAAAAAACCCTTTTTTTTTTGTGGAAAAAGGGGGTTTTAAACCTTTTTCCCCTTTTTAAAAACCCCCCATTTGGGGGCCCTTGGCCGGGCCCCCCCCTTTTGGGGGAAAAAAAAAATTGTTTTGGGACCAAAAAAATTTTTTAAAATTTTAAATTTTTGGGTGTTTAAAAGGAAAAAGGGGAAAATTTTTCCCCTTTTCAAGGCTTTAAAAAAGGGGGGGGTATTTTTTTTTAAAAGGCCCCCCCAAAATTTTGGGGTTTTTTTAAAAAAAGGGGGGAAACTTAAAAAAAGCCCATTTTTTTTTTAAAAAAAGGGAAAATTTTTGGGTTTAAAATTAAAAATTTCCCTTTTTTAAAAAAAAAAAGGGGAAAATTTTTTTTTTTAATTTAAAAGGGGGGGTTTTTTTCGGTTTTTTTTTTTTTTTTAAAATTTTTTTAGGTCTCTTTAAACCCCGGGGGAAAAACTTTTTTTGCCGGGGAAAAGGGGGAAAAATTTTTAAAAAAAGAAATTTAAAATTTTTGGGGTTTTTTTAAAGAAAAAAAAAAAATTTTTTCCAATTTTTAAAAAACCCCAAAAGGGGGGAATTTTTTTATTTTGCAATTCCCCCCCTTTTTTTTTTCCCTTTGGTTCCCTTTCCCAAATTAAAAAATTTTTTTTTTTTTTTTTTCCCCCCCCCCGGGGGGAAACCAAAGGTTTGGGGTTTTTTAAAAAAAAAGGCCAAAAATTTAATTACTTTTTCCCAAAAAAAAAAATCCAAGGGGTTTTTTCCCTTTTTTGGTTTAACCCCCCCTTTTTGGGTTTTTTTTCCCCCCCCAAAAAAAAAAATTTTCCAATTGTTTGGGGGGGTTTTCCAGGGGGGGGGGGAAAAAATTTTTTTTTCAAAGGGAAAAAAGGGGAAAAAATTTTTTTTTTTTAAAAAAAAAATGGAAGGGTTTTTTTTGTTTTAAAAAAAATTTTTTTTTTAGGGTTTTTTTTTTTAAAAAAAAAACCTTAAAAAAAACCCAAAAAGGGGGTTAAAAAAAAATTTTCCCAAAAAAAAAAAATTTTTTTTTTTCCCAAAAGGAAAAAAAAAAAAATTTTTTTTTTTGTTTTCCCCCAAAGGGAAGTGGTTTGGGTTTTTTTAACCTTTTTAAAACCCCCAAAAATTTGGGGGTTTTCCCTTTCCCGAAAAACCCCCCAACCAAAAAATTTTAATTTTTTGGGAAAATTTCCAGGGGCCCCCGGGGGGAAAAAAAATTTTAAATTTTTCCAAAAGGAAAAAAAAAAATTTTTTTTTATTTTAAAAAAGGGGAAAATGGAAGGTTTTTTTTTTTTGGGCCCCCCTTTTTTTTTTTTCCCTTTGTTTTAAAAACCAAACAAACTTTTCCCTTTTTCCCCAAAGGGAAAAGGTTTCCAGGGGGAAAAAAAAAAAAAAACCCCAATTTTAAAGGTGGAAAAAAGGAGGAAAAAAATTTTTTCAATTTTGGAATGCAAAAAGGGGGGGGGCCTTTTTTGGGGAAAGGCCCCCCCCCTTTTTTTTTTCCCCCTTTAAAAACTTTCCAAAGGGTTTTTTTGGGGAAAAGGGTTTAAAAAAATTTTGGGTTTTTTTAAAAAAAAATTTTTTTGCCCAAAAAAAAACCAAAACCAAATTGGAAATTTCTTTTTAAAAAAAATTTTAAATTTTTAAATTTTTAAGGCCCCCTTTTTTTGCCCCCCCCCTTTTTTTTCCTTTCCCAAAAAAAAAGGCCCAAAAAACCCCCGGGAAAACCCAAAAAGGGAAAAAATTTTTGGGAAAAAAAATTTTTTCCCTTTTTTTTAAAAAAAAACCCCAAAAATTTAAAATTTTTTTTTAATTTAAAAAGGGGAAAAAAATTTTTTTTTGGAATTTTCCCCCTTTCCTTTTTAAACCCTTTTTTTTCCTTTTTAAAAAAAGGGAAAACCCCTTTTTAAAAAAAAAAAATTTTTTTTTCCCAAAAAAAAAAACCCCCCTTTTTTTAAAGGGGGGCCAAAACCCTTTTTAAAATTTTTTTTAAAAAAGGGGGAAGGGGGTTTGGGTTTTTTTCCCCCCAAAATTTTTTTTAAATTTTTTTTTTGTCCCAAAATTAAAACCTTTCCCTTTTTCCCGGGGGCCGGGGCCCAAGGAAAAACCCCAAAAATTTCAAAAAAATTTTTTGGGTGGAAAAAAGGGAAAAAAAAATTTTTTCCCGGGGAAAAAAAAGGGGGGTGGTTTTTTTTAAGGTTTGAAAAACACCAAAAAAGGTTTTCCCTTTTTTTTCCCCCGGCCCCACCCCTTTTTTCTTTTCTTTTTTTTTTAAAAAAAAAAAAAAATTTTCCAAAATTTTTTTTTAAATTTTTTGCAAAAAGGGGGAAAGGAAGTTCCCTTTTTTTCCCAATTTTTTGGGGGGGGGTTCTTTTCCCCCGGCCCCCAAAAATTTTTTTAATTTTTTTTAAAAACCCCCCAAAAACACCTTTTTTTTTCCCCTTTTTTTTGCTTGGGAAAAAACCCCTTTTTTGGGAAAATTTTGGAAAAAGGGGAAAAAAAAGGGTTTTCCTTCTTTGCAAATTTCAAAAAAAGGGGGGGAAATTTTTTTTCCTTTTTCCCCCCCTTTTTTCTTAATTTTTTTGGGGCCCTTTCCCAACAAAAACCCCCTTTCCCTTTTTTGGGGCAAAATTTCCAAGGGCCCCCAAAAGGTTCCCCCTTTTTTTTTGGGAAAAAAAACCCAAAAAATTTTTTTTTCAATTTTGGAAAAAAGGCCAGGGGGGGGTTTTTTTTCCTTCTTTTTCCCTCCCCCAAAATTTTTTCCCTTTTTCCTTTGGGCCTTTCCCAACAAAAACCCCTTTCCCTTTTTTGGGGGGGAAACGGGAAGGGCCCCAAGGGGAAAAAAAAACCCCTTTTTTAAAAAATTTTTGAAAAAAAAAAAATTTTTTTAAAAAAAAAATTTTTTTTGTTTTCCAACTTTTTTTGGGGGTTTTAAACTTGGGCCCTTTTCCCTTTTTTAAAAAAAACCCCCAAAAATTCCCAATTTTTGGGGAAAAATTTTTGGGGAAATTTTTAAAAAAATTTTAAAACCCCCTTTTTTTCAAAAAATTTAAATTTGGGTTGGGGGGGGGCCCCCCCTTTTGCACCAAAGGAAAAAAAGTTGTCAAAAACTCCTTCTTTTCAATATTCATGTGAATGCAAAAGGCAGGAGAGTGGTAAGGTACTGTTTTCCATCAGTTTGCAAAATGCACACACAATACCAGTGTTGTGCTGCTTCGTTTTGTCCCTTTAAGCGTCTCTTGTCACCTACACCTTAGAAAAAGCTTTCTCACTATGTCTCGCAAGGAGAAACTGTGCCAGGACAGAAAACATCTCCTATCGTGTTCTAGAGGTTGCACAAGGTTTGTACAGTGTTTTGCACCAAGGAAAAGAAAAGTTGTCAAAACTCCTTCTTTTTCAATATTCATGTGAATGCAAAAGGCAGGAGAGTGGTAAGGTACTGTTTTCCATCAGTTTGCAAAATGCACACACAATGCCAGTGTTGTGCTGCTTCGTTTTGTCCTTTAGCGTCTCTTGTCACCTACACCTTAGAAAAAGCTTTCTCACTATGTCTGGCAAGGAGAAACTGTGCCAGGACAGAAAACATCTCCTATCGTGTTCTAGAGGTTGCACAAAAGGTTTGTACAGTGTTTTGCACCAAGGAAAAGAAAGTTGTCAAAACTCCTTCTTTTTTTTCAATATTCATGTGAATGCAAAAGGCAGGAGAGTGGTAAGGTACTGTTTTCCATCAGTTTGCAAAATGCACACACAATGCCAGTGTTGTGCTGCTTCGTTTTGTCCTTTAGCGTCTCTTGTCACCTACACCTTAGAAAAAGCTTTCTCACTATGTCTGGCAAGGAGAAACTGTGCCAGGACAGAAAACATCTCCTATCGTGTTCTAGAGGTTGCACAAAGGTTTGCACAGTGTTTTGCACCAAGGAAAGAAAGTTGTCCAAAACTCCTTCTTTTTCAATATTCATGTGAATGCAAAAGGCAGGAGAGTGGTAAGGTACTGTTTTCCATCAGTTTGCAAAATGCACACACAATGCCAGTGTTGTGCTGCTTCCGTTTTTGTCCTTTAAGCGTCTCTTGTCACCTACACCTTAGAAAAAGCTTTTCTCACTATGTCTCGCAAGGGAAACTGTGCCAGGACAGAAAACATCTCCTATCGTGTTCTAGAGGTTGCACAAAGGTTTGTACAGTGTTTTTGCACCAAGGAAAAGAAAAAGTTGTCCAAAACTCCTTCTTTTTCAATATTCATGTGAATGCAAAAGGCAGGAGAGTGGTAAGGTACTGTTTTCCATCAGTTTGCAAAATGCACACACAATGCCAGTGTTGTGCTGCTTCGTTTTTGTCCTTTAGCGTCTCTTGTCACCTACACCTTAGAAAAACCTTTCTCACTATGTCTGGCAAGGAGAAACTGTGCCAGGACAGAAAACATCTCCTATCGTGTTCTAGAGGTTGCACAAAGGTTTGTACAGTGTTTTGCACCAAAAAAAAGAAAGTTGTCCAAAACTCCTTCTTTTTCAATATTCATGTGAATGCAAAAGGCAGGAGAGTGGTAAGGTACTGTTTTCCATCAGTTTGCAAAATGCACACACAATGCCAGTGTTGTGCTGCTTCGTTTTGTCCTTTAGCGTCTCTTGTCACCTACACCTTAGAAAAGCTTTTCTCACTATGTCTCGCAAGGAGAAACTGTGCCAGGACGAAAACATCTCCTATCGTGTTCTAGAGGTTGCACAAAGGTTTGTACAGTGTTTTGCACCAAAGGAAAAGAAAAGTTGTCCAAAACTCCTTCTTTTCAATATTCATGTGAATGCAAAAGGCAGGAGAGTGGTAAGGTACTGTTTTCCATCAGTTTGCAAAATGCACACACAATGCCAGTGTTGTGCTGCTTCGTTTTTGTCCTTTAGCGTCTCTTGTCACCTACACCTTAGAAAAAGCTTTCTCACTATGTCTCGCAAGGAGAAACTGTGCCAGGACAGAAAACATCTCTATCGTGTT
>NW_022148551.1:0-17586 GCF_901933205.1 Camarhynchus parvulus | reverse complement strand
TCCCAGGTTTATTCCTGGGACAATTCCCAGGTTTATTCCTGGATTAATTGATTTAATTCCCAGATTGGTTCTCGGGACAATTCCCAGGTTTATTCCCGGGACAATTCCCACATTTATTCCCCGGACAATCAATTCCCAGGACAATCAATCCCCAGGACAATTAATTCCCACATTTATTCCCGGGACAATCAATTCCCAGGACAATCAATCCCCAGGTTCATTCCCAGGTTGATTCCCGGGACAATCAATTCCCGGGACAATTCCCAGATTGATTCCCGGGACAATCAATCAATTCCCAGAGTGGTTCCCAGGACAATCAATCAATCCCCAGACTGATTCCCGGGACAATCAATCAATTCCCAGGTTGATTCCTGGGACAATTCCCAGGTTTATTCCCGGGACAATCAATCAATCCCCAGATTCATTCCCGGGACAATCAATCAATCAATCCCCAGGCTGATTCCTGGGACAATTAATCAATTCCCAGGCTGATTCGTGGGACAATCAATTCCCGGGACAATCAATCAATCCCCAGGCTGATTAGTGGGAAATCAATCAATCCCCAGGCTGATTCCCGGGACAATCAATTCCCGGGACAATCAATCAATCCCCAGGCTGATTCCCGGACAATCAATCAATCCCCAGGCTGATTCGGGACAATCAATCAATCCCCAGGCTCATTCCCGGGACAATCAATCAATCAATCCCCAGGCTGATTCGTGGGACAATCAATCAATCAATCCCCAGGCTGATTCCCGGGACAATCAATCAATCAATCAATCAATCCCCAGGCTGATTCGTGGGACAATCAATCAATCAATCCCCAGGCTGATTCCCGGGACAATCAATCAATCAATCAATCAATCCCCAGGCTGATTCCCGGGACAATCAATCAATCAATCCCCAGGCTGATTCCCGGAACAATCAATCGATCCCCAGGCTGATTCCCGGGACAATCAATCAATCAATCCCCAGGGTGATTCCCGGAACAATCAATCAATCAATCAATCAATTCCCGGGCCAATCAATCAATCAATGCCCAGGCTGATTCCCGACAATCAATCAATCAATCAATCAATGCCCAGGCTGATTCCCGGGCCAATCAATCAATCAATCAATCGATCGATGGATCCCCGGTTTCCCGGCGCGCGGCCCGCGCTGACTCGGGCGCCGCAGTGCGCGGCGAGCTCCTCGAACGGCGCCTTCTGGAAGCGCTGCAGCAGCAGCCGGCGCCGCTCGCGCTCCTGCTCCTCCGCAGCCACGCTGTCCGCTGCGCCGCCCGCACCGCGCCGCAAAACAGGAACAGCAACAATGGGGGAGAGAACGGGGAAACGGGGACATGGCGGCGGGGAAAAGAACGGGGAAACGGGGAAATGGGGGGGGAAGAACGGAAATGGGAAAAAAAACGGGAAATGGGGAAATGGCAAATGGGAAAATGGGGGAAAAGAACGGGGAAATGGGGAAATGGCAATGGGGAAACGGGGAAATGGCAGCGGGGAAATGGCAGTGGGGAAAAGAACGGGGAAACGGGGAAATGGGGAAATGGCAATGGGGCAAAACGAAATGGGGAAATGGGGAAATGGCAGTGGGGAAAAGAACGGGAAATGGCAATGGGGAAAAGAATGGGGGGGAAATGGCAATGGGGAAAGAACGGGAAATGGCAAATGGGAAAGAACGGGGAAATGGCAGCGGGGGAAAAGAACGGGGAAACGGGGAAATGGGGAAATGGCAGCGGGGAAATGGCAGTGGGGAAACGAACGGGGAAATGGGGAAATGGCAGCGGGGAAATGGCAGGGGGGAAAAGAACGGGGAAATGGCAATGGGGAAAAGAATGGGGAAATGGGGAAATGGCAGTGGGGAAAAGAACGGGGAAATGGCAGTGGGGAAAAGAACGGGGAAATGGCAGTGGGGAAAAGAACGGGAAAAAAGAAATGGGAAATGGCAGCGAGGAAATGGCAGTGGGGAAACGGGGAAATGGGGAAATGGCAGCGGGGAAATGGCAGTGGGGAAAAGAACGGGGAAATGGCAATGGGGAAAAGAATGGGGAAATGGGGAAATGGCAGTGGGGAAATGGGGAAATGGCAGTGGGGAAAAGAACGGGAAATGGCAGAAAAGAATGGGGAAATGGCAATGGGGAAAAGAACGGGGAAATGGGGAAATGGCAGTGGGGAAATGGGGAAATGGCAGCGGGGAAAAGAACGGGGAAAATGGGGAAATGGCAATGGGGAAAAGAACAGGGAAAAGAATGGGGAAATGGGGAAATGGCAGTGGGGAAACAGCAATGGGGAAATGGGGAATGGCAGTGGGGAAAAGAACGGGAAATGGGGAAATGGGGAAATGGCAATGGGGAAAAGAACGGGAAAAGAATGGGGAAATGGGGAAATGGCAATGGGGAAAAGAACGGGGAAATGGGGAAACAGGCAATGAGGGAAATGGGGAAATGGCAATGGGGAAATGGGGAAATGGCAATGGGGAAATGGGGAAATGGCAATGGAAATGGGGAAATGGCAATGGGGAAATGGGGAAATGGCAATGGGGAAATGGGGGAGAGAACGGGGAAAATGGGAAAAATGGCAATGGGGAAAAGAACGGGGAAATGGGGGAAAGCAATGGGGAAATGGGGAAATGGGGAAAAGAATGGGGAAATGGGGAAAATGGCAATGGGGAAATGGGGGAAACGGCAATGGGGAAATGGGGAAAATGGCAATGGGGAAATGGGGGAAAGAATGGGGAAATGGGGAAAAGAATGGGGAAATGGGGAAAATGGCAATGGGGAAATGGGGAAAATGGCAATGGGGAAATGGCAATGGGGAAATGGGGAAAAGAATGGGGAAATGGGGAAAATGGCAATGGGGAAATGGCAATGGGGAAATGGGGAAAAAGAATGGGGAAATGGGGAAATGGCAATGGGGAAATGGGGAAATGGCAATGGGGAAATGGCGGAAAGAATGGGGAAATGGCAATGGGGAAATGGGGAAAAGGACTGGGGAAAAATGGGGAAAATGGCAATGGGGAAAATGGGGGAAAGAACAGGGGAAACAGCAATGGGGAAAGGACGGGGAAATGGGGAAAAGAATGGAGAAAACAGCAATGGGGAAAAGAACGGGGAAATGGAGAAAACAGCAATGGGGAAAATAGGGAAAAGAACGGGGAAATGGAGAAAAGAACAGGGAAAATGGGGAAAAGAACGGGGGAAAAGAATGGGGAAATGGGGAAAACAACGGGGAAATGGGGGGAAGAACAGAGAAAATGGGGAAAAGAACGGGAAAATGGGGAAAAGAATGGGGAAAAGAACAGGAAAAATGGGGACAAGAACAGGGAAATGGCAATGGGAAAATGGGGGAAAGAACAGGGAAAATGGGAAAAACAGCAATGGGGAAAGAACGGGGAAAATGGGGAAAAGAACAGGGAAATGGGGAAAATGGCAATGGGGAAATGGGGAAAAGAATGGGGAAAAAATAGGGAAAATAATGCAGAAACAGCAATGGGGAAAATGGAGAAAAGAATGGGGGAATGGGGAAAAGAACAGGGGAAAATGGGGAAAAGAATGAGGAAATGGCAATGGGGAAATGGGGAAAAGAACGGGAAAAATGGAGAAAATGGCAATGGGGAAAAATGGGGAAAAGAACGGGAAAAATGGAGAAAACGGCAATGGGGAAATGGGGAAAAGAACGGGAAAAATGGCAATAGGGAAATGGGGAAAAGAACGGGGAAAATGGCAATAGGGAAATGGGGAAAAGAACGGGGAAAAAATGGAGAAAATGGCAATGGGAAAATGGGGAAAAGAACGGGGAAAATGGCAATAGGGAAATGGGGAAAAGAACGGGGAAAATGGAGAAAATGGCAATGGGAAAATGGGGAAAAGAACGGGGAAAATGGCAATAGGGAAATGGGGAAAAAATCGGGGAAAATGGCAATAGGGAAATGGGGAAAAGAACGGGGAAAATGGCAATAGGGAAATGGGGAAAAGAACGGGGAAAATGGAGAAAATGGCAATGGGGAAATGGGAAAAGGAATGGGGAAAAGAACAGGGAAATGAATGGGGAAACAGCAATGGGGAAAATGAGAAAAATAATGGGAAAAATGGGGAAACAGCAATGGGAAAATGGGAAAAAGAACGGGGAAAATGGAGAAAACGGCAATGGGGAAATGGGGAAAACAACGGGGAAAATGGGGGAAAGAATGGGGAAACAGCAATGGGGAAATGGGGAAAAAAAACGGAAAAATGGGAAAAACGGCAATGGGGGAAAGAACAGGGAAAATGGGAAAAAGAACGAGGAAAATGGGAAAACCAGCAATGGGGAAAATGGGGAAAGGAATGGGGAAAATGGGAAAACCGGCAATGGGCAAAATGGGAAAAAAATGTGAAAAATGAGAAAAATGGCAATGGGAAAAATGGGGAAAAGAACGGGAAACATGGGAAAAATAATGTGGAAAATAGTAAAAACAATGGGAAAAATGGGGAAAAGAACAGGGAAAACAATGGGGAAACAGCAATGGGGAAAACGGGGAAAAGAATGGGGAAACGGAAAAATAATGTGAAAAATGGGAAAAACGGCAATGGGGAAAATAGGAAAAGGAATGGGGAAAAGAATGGGGAAACAGCAACGGGGAAAATGGGAAAAACAATGGGAAAAAAGTGAAAACCAATGGGAAAATGGGGAAAAAATGGGGAAAATGGGAAAAAGAATGGGAAAAATGGAGAAAACGGCAATGGGGAAATGGGGAAAAGAATGGGGAAAACGGGAAAAACAGCAATGGGGAAAAAGAGAAAACAGCAATGGGGAAAATGGGAAAAAGAATGGGAAACATGGGAAAAATAATGTGGAAAATGGGAAAAACGGCAATGGGGAAAATGGGAAAAGGAATGGGGAAAAGAATGGGGAAAGAGCAACGGGGAAAATGGGAAAAACAATGGGAAAAAAGGTGAAAAGGGGAAAATGGGAAAAAGAACGGGAAAAAATGGAGAAAATGGCAATGGGGAAATGGGGAAAAGAATGGGGAAAATTGGGAAAAGAAAATGGGAAATGGAGAAACAGCAAATGGAAAATGAAAACAGCAAAAATGGGAAAAAATCGGCAATGGGGAAAAATGGGAAAAATGGGGAAAAAATGGGAAAATGGAGAAAACAATGGGGGAAACAATGGAAAAAATGGGAAAAACAATGGGGAATCAGTGGGGGAAACAATGGAAAAATGGGGAAAATAATGTGGAAAACAACAGGGAAAATAACAGGGAAAAATAGGGAGAAAAATGGGAGAAAAATGGGAAAAAAAGGGGGAAATTAGTGGGGGAAACAAAGGGGAAAAAACTCAGGAAAAATTGGAAAAACAATGGGGAAAATGGGGAAAACAACGGAGAAAAAGGGGGAAAACCATGGGGAGAACAGCAATGGGAACAACAAAGCCCCAAAAGATTCCCAATCAATTCCCAAAAATCCCACCCAAAAAAAACCCCTAAAAATCCCAAAGAATTCCCCAAAATCCTTAAAAAAACCCCCCAAAACTCCACAAAAATAACAAAAAAAATTCAAAGAAATTCCCAAAAAATACCACCCCAAAATCCCAAAGAAGGCCCAAAAATCCTTTAAAAAATCCCAAATTACCCCCCCAAAAACCCCCCACAAAATTCCCCCCAAAACCACAAATAATTCCCAAAAATCCTTTAAAAAACCAAAAAAATCTGCCCCAAGAAACCCCTGAAAAATTCCCCTCAAAACCCCATAAAAATCCCCAAAATCCCCCTCTAAAATCCCCCCAAAATCCTTTAAAAAAACCCCAAAAATCCCCACCAAAACCCCACGCAAATTAAAAAAAAATCTTAAAAAATCAAAAGAATTCCCCAAAAAAGCCCAAAAAACCCCCCAAAATTCTTAAAAAATGCCAAAAAAACTCCTCCAAAAACCCCACAAAACCCCCAAAAACTTAAAAATCCCAAAAAATCCCCAAAAATCCCCAAATCCCCCTCACCGATGGCCTTTTTCAGGGTCTCGTAGGTGATTTCCTCAGCCGGGGCTCTCTGGAAAACAAAATCTGGGATGAGATTTTGGGAAAATCCCAAAAAAATCCCCCAAAAATTCCCCAAAATCCCAAATCCCACAAAATGCCCCAAAAAATCCCAAATTCCTTAAAAAGCCCCAAATGCCAATGCTGGGGAAATGCAAAAAAACCCCGAAATGTCCTAAAACAGCAAAATGCTGGTAAATCCCCCAAAAATCCGAAATCCCCCGCAAAACACCAAATCCCAAGGAAAAAAACCCAAATCCCCCCAAAAAGAGTCAAATCCCAAAAATCCCCCCAAAAAAACCCCACCAAAATCCCCCAAAAGTTCTACCTCCAGAATAAAGCCCAAACCCTACACAAAAACCACAAATCCCCCCAAAAATCCCAATTCTGGGAAAATCCCAAAAAAACCCCAAATTCCCCCCAAAACCCAAAAAAATCCCAAATCCAGAAAAAATCCCCAAATCCCAAAAAACCCCGAAAAACCCCAATGACAGGGAAATCCCAAAAATCCCAAATTTTCCCCCCAAAAAACCCAAAATCCCCCAAAGATCCCAAATTCCCCCAAAAAATCCCAATGCCAGGAAAATCCCAAAAATCCCAAAATATCCCAGTTCTGGGAAAATCCCCCAAAAACCCCAAATCCAGAAAAAAATCCCCAAATCCCCAAAAAATCCCCAAAATTCCAATCCTGGAAAATCCCAAAGAAAGCCCCAAATAACCCCAAATCCCAATTCTGAGAAAATCCTCAAAAAATCTCAAAAACCCCCAAAACCCCAATGCCAGGGAAATCCCAAAAATCCCAAATTCCCCCAAAACCCCCAAAAATCCCAAACAATCCCAGTTCTGGGAAATCCCCAAAAATCCCAAACAAAAAATCCCCAGTTCCTGGGAAATCCCCAAAACCCCAAAACCAGAAAAAAAACCCCAATGCCAGGAAAATCCCAAAAAACCCCAAATTTCCCCCCCAAAAAACCCAAATAATCCCGAAACATCCCAGTTCTGGGAAAATCCCCAAAAAACCCCAAATCCAGAAAAAATCCCCAAATCCCAAAAAACCCCAAAAACCCCAAATACCCAAAAAAATCCCCAAAAATTCCAGTCCTGGAAAATCCCAAAAAAACCCCAAATTTCCCCCCCAAAAAACCCAAAATCCCAAATCTGGGAAAATCCCCCAAAACCCCAAAATAGCCCAAAAAATCCCAAATCCCCCTAAATCTCCCCAAAAATCCCAATGGCAGAAAAATCCCAAAAACCCCAAATTTCCCCCAAAAACCCCAAAATCCCAATTCTGGGAAAATCCCAAAAACCCCCAAATCCCCCAAAAACCCCAAAGCCAGGATTTTTATGGTTTCTTTAAATTTTTGGGGATTTGGGGGGGATTTTTTTGGTTTTTGGAGGAATTTTGGGGGAGATTTTTGGGGAGAGGCAATTTTTGGGATTTTATTTTGATTTTTTGGGGGGATTTTGGGGGAATTTTGGGGTTTTTGGAGATTTTTTTGGCATTTTGGGGAATTTTTTGGTACTTTTGGGGGAATTTTTGGAGATTTTTTGGGGGATTTTTTAGGATTTTGGGCATTCCTCAGAACAGAGGTGACAGAAATCTGGGAATTCTGGAATTTTCTGGGAATTCTGGAATTTTCTGGGAATTTCTTGGGATTTTTGGGGAATTTTTTGGGATTTTTAGGGATTTTTTAGGATGTTTTCCTGAGTTTTTAGGGTTTTTTGGGGGGATTTTTGGGGAATTTTTTTCAGATTTTTTCTTAATTTTTGAGGGATTTTTTAGGGATTTTTTGGGGTTTTCTTTGGGATATTTTGGGGAATTTTTGGGAATTGTTTGGGATTTTTAGGGTTTTTTTTAGGATGTTTCCCTGGGTTTTTAGGTTTTTTTTTTTTTTTTTTTTTTGGGGGAATTTTTCTGGGATTTTTGTGGGAATTGTTTGAGAATTTCTGTGGGAATTTCAGGGGATTCTTTTCAAATTTTTTTCTGAATTCTTGGGAGAATTTTTAGGGATTTTTTTTTGGGGTTTTCTTTGGGGTTTTTGGGGGAATTTTGGGGGATTTTTTTTTTATTTTAAGGGTTTTTTTAGGATGTTTTCCTGGGTTTTTAGAGGGTTTTTTTGGGATTTTTGTGGGAACTTTTTGAGAATTTCTGGGGGAATTTTGGGGGAATTTTTTCAGATTTTTTCTGAATTTTTGGGGGATTTTTGTGGGAATTTTTGGGGATTTTTTAGGGATTTTTTTGGGTTTTCTTTTTGGGATTTTGGGGGGATTTTTGGGGAATATTTTGGGATTTTTAGGGGTTTTTAAGATGTTTTCCTGGGTTTTTAGGGTTTTTTGGGGAGATTTTTCTGAGATTTTTGTGGGAATTTTTTGAGAATTTCCATGGGAATTTTTAGGGATTTTTTAGGGTTTTCTTTGGGAATTTTTGAGGAATTTTTTTGGATTTTTAGGGGTTTTTTTAGGATGTTTTCCTGGGGTTTTAGGGATTTTATTTGGGATTTTTGTGGGAATTTTTGGGAATTTCTGGGGGAATTTTGGGGGCAGTTTTTTCAGATTTTTTCTGAATTTTTGGGGGATTTTTCAGGGATTTTTTGGGGTTTTCTTTGGGATTTTGGGGGGGATTTTTGGGGAATATTTTGGGATTTTTAGGGTTTTTTAGGATGTTTTCCTGAGTTTTTAGAGGTTTTTGGGGGGATTTTTGGGGGAATTCTTTGGGATTTTGGGGGGATTTTTTTGGGATTTTTTAGGATGTGTTCCTGGGTGTTTAGGGGTTTTTTGGGAATTTTGGGGGGAATTTTTGGGGAATTTTTTCAGATTTTATTCTGAATTTTTGGGAGATTTTTTAGGGATTTTTTGGGGTTTTCTTTGGGAATTTTTTTGGATTTTAAGGGTTTTTTTAGGATGTTTTCCTGGGGTTTTTTGGGGATTTTCGTGGGAATTTTTGGAGCATTTCCATGGGAATTTTGGGGGAATTTTTTCAGATTTTTTCCAAATTTTTGAGAGATTTTTTGGGAATTCTTGGGAATTTTTTAGGGATTTTTTGGGGTTTTCTTTGGGATTTCTTAAGGAATTTCTGGGAAATTTTTTGGGATTTTTAGGATGTTTTCCTGAGTTTTTAGGGGTTTTTTGGATTTTTGTGGGAATTTGGGATTTTTTTGGGGGAATTCTTTGGAGGATATTTTGGATTTTTGGGGAGATTTTTCTGGGATTTTTGGGGGAATTTTTGGAGAATTTCCGTGGGAATTTTGGGAGAATTTTTTCAGATTTTTTTCTGAATTCCTGGGAGATTTTTTGGGAATTTTTGGGGAATTTTAGGGATTTTTTGGGGGTTTTCTTTGGGATTTTTGGGGAAATTTTTGGGGAATTCTTTGGGGAATTTTAGAGGAGTTCAGGAGTTTTTTTTAGGATTTTTTTTAGGGATTTTTTGGGGTTTTCTTTGGGATTTTTTGGAGAATTTTTGGAGAATTTTTGGGGAATTTTGGAGGATTTTTAGGGATTTTTAGGATGTTTTCCTGAGTTTTTAGGGGTTTTTTTGGATTTTTGGGGAATTTGGGATTTTTTGGGGAATTCTTTTTTTTTGATTTTTGGGGAGATTTTTCTGGGATTTTTGTGGGAATTTTTGGAGAATTTCTGTGGGAATTTTGGGAACTTTTTCAGATTTTTTCTGAAGTCTTGGGAGATTTTTGGGGAATTTTGGGGGATTTTTTAACGGATTTTTTTGGGGTTTTCTTTGGGATTTTTGGGGGGAATTCTTTGGGATTTTTTGGGATTTTGGGGAGATTTTTCTGGGATTTTTGTGGGACTTTGTGGAGAATTTCTGTGTCAATTTTGGCGGAATTTTTTCAGATTTTTTCTGAATTCTTGGGAGATTTTTTGGGAATTTTTTGGGAATTTTTTAGGGATTTTTGGGGTTTTCTTTGGGACTTTTTGGAGAATTTTGGGGGAATTTTTGGGGATTTTTAGGGTTTTTTAGGATGTTTTCCTGAGTTTTTAGGGTTTTTTTGGGATTTTGGGGGAATTTGGGATTTTTTTGGGGGGAAATTCTTTGGAGGATATTTTGGATATTTCGGGAGATTTTTCTGGGATTTATGTGGCAGTTTTTGGAGAATTTCCGTGGGAATTTTGGGGGAATTTTTTCAGATTTGTTCTGATTTTTGGGAGATTTTTTGGGAATTTTGGGGGATGTTTTGGGGTTTTCTTTGGGAATTTTTGGGGAATTTATGGGGAATATTTGGGATTTTTAGGGTTTTTTAGGATGTTTTCCTGGGTTTTTAGGGGTTTTTTAGGGGGATTTTTGGGAATTCTTTTTTTGGGAATTCTTTGGGATTTTGGGGGTTTTGGGGGGATTTTTGGGAATTTTTGGGGAATTTTTTCAGATTTTTTCTGAATTCTTGGGAGATTTTTTGGGAATTTTTTGGGAATTTTTTAGGGATTTTTGGGGGTTTTTTTTGGGATTTTTTGGGGGAATTTTGGGGATTTTTTTGGGAATTTTAGAGGAGTTTAGGAGATTTTTTAGGGATTTTTTTAGATATTTTTAAATTCTTTACTGGATTTTTTGGGGTTTTTTCTGGGAATTTTGGGGGAATTTTGGGGGAATTTTTTCAGATTTTGTCTGAATTCTTGGGAGATTTTTTGGGGAATTGTTTTGGAATTTTTGGGGATTTTTTAGGGATTTTTGGGGGGTTTCTTTGGGATTTTTGGGGGGATTTTTGAGGAATTTTTGAGGGTTTTTAGAGAGTTTTAGGGGTTTTTTTCCAGGGTTTTCCAATTTTTGACAGGATTTTTCAATTCTTTAGAGGATTTTTTGGATTTTTGGGAGATTTTTTGGGAATTTTTGGGAATTTTTTAGGGATTTTTTGGCGTTTTCTTTGGGATTTTTGGGGGAATTTTTGGGGATTTTTTTTTAGGAATTTTAGAGGAGTTTAGGAGTTTTTTTAGGGATTTTTTTAGAGATTTTTAAATCCTTTACTGGATTTTTTGGGGATTTTTCTAGGATTTTTGTGGGAATTTTGGGGAATTTTTTTTAGATTTTTTTCTGAATTCTTGGGAGATTTTTTGGGAATTTTTGGGGGAATTTTTTTGGAATTTTTTTGGAATTTTTGGGATTTTTGGGGGGTTTTCTTTGGGATTTTTTGGGGGGATTTTTGGGGAATTTGTGAGGGTTTTTAGAGGGTTTTAGGGATTTGTTGTAGGGATTTGTTTGGGTTTTGGGGGGATTTGGGGGGATTTCAGTGAATTTGGGGCGATTCCTGACCTGCTCTCTCTCGGGGCTGTTCCTGGACTCCACCTCCACCTGCAGGGAAATCGTCTCCCCGATGCTTTTCCTCTTGCTCAGCCGATCCTCCTCTGCAAAAAATGGAGAATTTGGGGGTCAGGGAGGCAAAAAGTGCCCCAAATCGCCCAGAATTCCCCCAAAATCCAGCTGGGAATTCGGGATTTGGGATGGGAAGCAAAAAAATCCTGGAAAAAATCCGGAATTTTCCGCAGGAAAAGCCCAAAAATCCCACAAAAAAATCCCAAAATCCCTCCCCAAAAATTCCTGAAAAACCACCAAAAATATCCAAAACAATCCTAAAAATTCCCTAAAAATCTCCCCAAAAAATCTCTCAAAAAATCTCCCAAAAAAACCTAAAAAATCTCTGAAAGATCCTAAAATTCCCCAACCCCAGGAATTCCCAGAAAGTTCTGGAACGTGCAGCCTCACCTCCACTCTGGGGGCAAAATTCGGCAATGAGGAATGCCCAAAATCCCAAAAAATGCCAAAAAAACCCCCAAAAATTTCCCCCAAAAATATCCCAAAAAAATCCCCAAGAAAACCCTAAAAAATTCCTCCAAAAATTCCCCAAAAACTCCCCCAAAAATGTCGAAAAAAAATCCTGAAAATCCCCAAAAAATCCCAAAAATTCCCCAAAAAAACCTCGAAAAATCCCCGAAAAATCCCAAAAATTCCCCCCAAAATTTCCAAAAAATCAAAAAAAACTAAAAATCACCAAAAATATCCCCCCAAATCCCCCAAAAAACCCTAAAAAACCCCTGAAAAATCCCCAACATTCCCCCCCCAAAAAATCCATAAAAATGCGTAGAAAATCCCCCCAAAAATTTAAAAAAAAACCAAAAAACCCTGAAAGTCCCCAAAAATTCTGCAAAAAACACCCAAAATTACCCAAAAAATCCCTCCAAAAAACCCAAAAAATTTCCCCCCAAAAATCCTCAAATATCCCCAAAAAAATCCCCCAAAAAATCCCTGAAAGTCCCAAAAAAATCCCAAAAAATCCCCAAAAATTTCCCCAAAGTCCCCGACCCCCCCGAATTCCCAGAAAGTTCCAGAATTGGCGGAAAGTTCTGGAATTGCCGCTCTCACCTCCGCTCTGGGGGCAGAACTTGGCATTGAGGAATGCCCAAAATCCTAAGAAATGCCAAAAAGAAAACCCCAAAAATTTCCCCCCAAAAAATCCCAAGAAAACCCTAAAAAATTCCTCCAAAAATCCCCCAAAAACTCCCCCAAAAATTTCCAAAAAAAAATCCTAAAAATCCCCAAAAATATCCCCAAAAATTTCCCCAAAAAAACCCCAAAATTCCCCCAAAAATTCCCCCCAAAATTTCCAAAAAACCAAAAAAAAAATCCTAAACATCCCCAAAAATATCCCTAAAAACCCCCCAAAAAATCTAAAAAACCCCTGAAAAATCCCCAAAATTTCCCCCCCAAAATCCATAAAAATGTGTAGAAAATCCCCCCCCCAAAAAAAAAAACCCTGAAAGTCCCCAAAAATTCCACAAAAAATCCCCAAAATTCCCAAAAAATCCCTCCAAAAAACCCAAAAAATTTCCCCCCAAAAAATCCCAAGAAAACCCTAAAAAATTCCTCCAAAAATCCCCCCAAAAAAATCCTAAAAATCCCCAAAAAATCCCCCAAAAAACCCCCAAAAACTCCTGAAAAATCCCCAAAATTCCCCCCCAAAATCCATAAAAACGTATAGAAAATCCCCCCAAAAATACTGAAAGTCCCCAAAAATTCCGCAAAAAACACCCCAAAGACGTCCCCCAAAAAAACCCTAAAAGATCCAAAAATATCCAAGAAAATCCCCAAAAAAACTCGCAAAAATTTCCAACAAATCCGAAAAAGATCCCCAAAAAAACCCCCAAAAATTCCCAAAAACACTCCCCAAAATTTCCAAAAAATCTGAAAAAAAATTCCCCAAAAAACCCCAAAAAATCCCCCCAAAAAACCCTAAAAACCTCCGAAAAATCCCAAAAAATTCTCCCAAACATTCCCCAACCCCTGGAATTTCCAGAAAGTTCCGGAATTGCCGCTCTCACCTCCGCTCTGGGGGCAGAACTTGGCCGTGGGTAAAACCTGAAATCCCAAAAAATCCCAAAAAACCAAATCCCCAAAAAAGCCCCAAAACTTCAAAAAAGTTCTCAACCCCAAAACTTCCTGAAAATCCCCCAAAATTTTCAAAATTCCCCTAAAATTCACCAAAAGTTCCCAAATAAAACTCAAAAAAAATCCCCAAAAATTTCCCCCCAAAATCTGAAGAAAATCCTAAACAATCCCAAAAAACCCAGTAAAAATTCCCCAAAAATTCCCTAAAAAACCCCCAAAAACACTGTAAAATTCCAAAAAAATCCCCAAAAAACCCAGTAAAAAATCCCCAAAAATTCCCCAAAAATCCGAAGAAAATCCTAAAAAATTGCTCCAACAATTGCTCCAAAAATCCCAAAAATCCCCAGTAGAAATTCCCCAAAAATTCCCTAAAAACCCCCAAAACCACTGTAAAATTCCAAAAAAATCCCCCCAAAAAACCCAGTAAAAAATCCCAAAAAATCCCCAAAAATTCCCCCAAACCCCCCGAATTCCCAGAAAGTTCTGGAATAGCTGGAAAATTCCGGAATTTCCCGGTCTCTCACCTCCGCTCTGGGGCCACAAGTAAAACCCGAAATCCCAAAAAGTCCCCAAATCCCCCCAAAAATTTTAAAAGAATTAAAAAAAAATCACCAAAATTCACCCAAAAAATCCCCCCAAAAAACTCTGAAAAATCCCCAAAATCCCCCCAAAAAACTCCCCAAAAATCCGAAAAAAACCCCCCTAAAATATCCCACAAATATCTCCAAAAAACTCTGAAAGTCACAACAAATTCTGCAAAAAATCACCCAAAAATTCCCCCCAAAATCCCCGGAATTCCCAGAAAGTTCCGGAATGTCCCGGGGTCTCACCTCCGCTCCGGGGGCAGAACTTGGCTGTGAGCAAAGCCCAGAAAATTCCCAAAAAGTTCCCAAAAATTCCCCCAAAATTCCCCCAAAAATCCCCAAAATTCCCCCAAAAAAAATCCCCCCAAAAAATCCCACAAAATTTGCCCAAAAAGTGCATAAAAAATCCTTAAGAATTAAAAAAAATCCTAAGAAATTCCCCAAAAATCCATTAAAAATCCCTAAAAAAATCCCCTAAAAACCTCTAAAAAATTCCCAAAAATCCCAAAAAATCCCTCAAAAAATTCCCAAGAAATCCCCAAGAAATCCCCTAAAATTCCCAAACAATTCCCAAAAATTCCCGAACCCCCAGAACTCCCAGAAGTGGCGGAAAGTTTCGGAACGTTCCGGGGTCTCACCTCCACTCTGAGGACAGAACTTGGCTGTGGGCAGAGCTCAAAATCCCAAAAAAATCCCCCAACAAATCCCCAACAAATCCCCAAAAAATCCCCAAAAATTCCCAAAAAATCCCCCAAAAATTCCCAGATTTTCGCGGAAAGTTCCGGAATTGCTGGTCCCTCACCTCCGCTCTGGGGGCAGAACTTGGCTGTGGGCAGAGCTCAAAATCCCCAAAAAATCCCCAGAAAATCACAAAAAACCCACGAAAAATCTCTAAAAAAATCCCAAAAAATCCCCCAAAATTCCCAAAAAAATTTCCCCAAAATTCCCCAGATTTTCCCCGAAAGTTCTGGAATTGTCCGGTCCACCTCTGCTCTGGGGACAGGGGACAGAGGCTCAAAATGCCCAAAATCCCCTGCCTCAAAAAAGAAAATCACAAAAAATCCCCAAAAAAAATCCCCCAAAAACCTCAAAAAAGTTCGAATGTCTCCCTCACCTCCCACTCTGGGGCAAGAATTGGCTCAAAAAAAATCCCCTAAAAATCTCAAAAAACCCCAAAAAAAATCCCCAAAAATTCCCGAAATCCCCCAAAATTTCCAGAATGGCGGAAAAGTTCCCAGATTTTCCCGGCTCTCACCGGTCCCTCCGCTCTGAGGGACAGAACAGGCCACGGGCAGAGCTCAAAATCCCCAAAAAAAACCCAAAAAATCCCCAAAAATCCCAAAAAATCCTTAAAAAATCTCCAAAAATTCCCAAAAATCCCCAAAAATTCCCAGATTTTCCCAGAAAGTTCGGAAAGTTCTGGTCCCTCACCTCCGCTCTGAGGGCAGAACTTGGTGCTTGAGGCAGAGCTCAAAATCCCAAAAATCCCCAAAAATCCCCTAAAAACCCCGAAAAATCTCTAAAAAATCCCCCCCAAAATTCCCCAAAATTTCAGCCCAGATTTTTCCCGGAAAGTTCGGGTGCGGTCCCTCACCTCCCGCTCTGGGGACAGAACTTGGCTGTGGGCAGAGCTCAAAATCCCCAAAAATCCCCTAAAAACCTCAAAAATCCCCAAAAATCAAAAAAATCCTGAAAAAATCCCCAAAAATTCCCAAAAAATCCCCCAAAAATTCCCAGATTTTCGGGAAAGTTCGGAATGTCCCACCCTCACCTCCCTGCTCTGGGGGCAGAACTTGGCTGTGGGCAGAGCTCAAAATCCCAAAAAATCCCCCCAAAACCTCCCAAAAAAATCTCTAAAAAATCCCAAAAAATCCCCAAAATTCCCCAAAATTTCCCACCCCCATTCCCAGATTTTGGGGAAAGTTCGGAATTGCGGTCCCTCACCTCGCTCTGGGGACAGAACTTGGCTGTGGGCAGAGCTCAAAATCCCCAAAAAAATCCCCCAAAAAAACTCAAAAAAACTCCAAAAATCCGAAAAATCTCAAAAAATCCCCTCAAAAATCCCCAAAAAATCCCCAAAAATTCCCCAGAATTTTCAGTGGAAAGTTCTGTTCGAATTCCAGCTCTCACCTCTGCTCTGAGGGCAGAACTTGGCCCCGAGCAGAGCTCAAAATCCCCAAAAAATCCCCAGAAAATCGCAAAAAACCCACGAAAAATCTCTAAAAAAATCCCAAAAAATCCCCCAAAATTCCCCAAAATTTCCGAAAATTCCCAGATTTTTCCCGAAAAGTTCGGAATGTCGGTCCCTCACCTCCGCTCTGGGGACAGAACTTGGCTGTGGGCAGAGCTCAAAATCCCAAAAATCCCCTAAAAATCCCCTAAAAATCCCCAAAAATTCCCAAAAAATCCCCCAAAAATTCCCAAAAAATCCCCAAAAATTCCCAGATTTTCCCGGAAAGTTCGAAAATGCCCGGTCCCTCACCTCGCTCTGAGGGCAGAACAGCTGTGGGCAGAGCTCAAAATCCCAAAAATCCCCTAAAAATCCCCCTCAAAAAAACCCCAAAAATCCTGAAAAAATCCCCAAAAATTCCCAAAAATCCCCCAAAAATTCCCAGATTTTTCGTGGAAAGTTCTGGAATGTCCCACCCTCACCTCCCTGGGGACAGAACTTGGCTGTGGGCAGAGCTCAAAATCCCCCAAAAATCCCCCTAAAATCTCAAAAAACTCCAAAAATCCCCAAAAATCCCCAAAATTCCCCAAAAATCCCCAAAAATTCCGAGATTTTTCCGGAAGGTTCCGAATTGCGGTCCCTCACCTCCGCTCTGGGGACAGAACTTGGCTGTGGGCAGAGCTCAAAATCCCCAAAAAATCCCCTAAAAACCTCAAAAAAATCCCCACAAAATCCTGAAAAAATCCCCAAAAGTTCCCAAAAATCCCCCAAAAATTCCGAGATTTTTAGTGGAAAGTTCGAATGTCCCAGGTCCCTCACCTCCACTCTGGGGACAGAACTTGGCTGTGGGCAGAGCTCAAAATCCCCAAAAATCCCCTAAAAATCTCAAAAAAAACTCCAAAAATCCCCAAAAATCACGAAAAAAATCCCCAAAAATTCCCAAAAATCCCCAAAAATTCCCAGATTTTTGGCGGAAAGTTCTGGAATTCCCGCTGTCTCACCTCTGCTCTGGGGACAGAACTTGGCTGTGGGCAGAGCTCAAAATCCCCAAAAATTCCCCTAAAAACCTCAAAAAAACTCCAAAAAAACCCCGAAAAATCACGAAAAAATCCCCAAAAATTCCCAAAAAAATCCCCAAAAATTCCCAGATTTTCCCGGAAAGTTCGGAATGTCCCGGTGTCTCACCTCCCTGGGGACAGAACTTGGCTGTGGGCAGGCTCAAAATCCCCAAAAAATCCCTCGAAAAATCCCCAAAAACTCCAAAAAATCCCCAAAAAATCCCCAAAATTCCCCAAAAATCCCCCAAAATTCCCAGATTTTCCGGAAGGTTCGAATTCCCGGTCCCTCACCTCCGCTCTGGGGACAGGAACTTGGCTGTGGGCAGAGCTCAAAATCCCCAAAAATCCCTAAAACCTCAAAAAAATCCCCACAAAATCCTGAAAA
>NW_022148550.1:0-17586 GCF_901933205.1 Camarhynchus parvulus | reverse complement strand
AACTCCATCTATTGCAATATTCATGTGAATGCAAAAGGCAGGAGAGTGGTAAGGTACTGTTTTCCATCAGTTTGCAAAATGCACCCACAATGCCAGTGTTGTGCTGTTTCGTTGGCCTTTGGGAAGATGCCGCCTTTGTCACCTACAGGCTTAAGAAACCGCTTCTTCGCGCAAATAGATTGTGCTGCCAGGGACCTCCGGCGCGCTTCTATAGGTTGACAGAGAATTGCACCGTTTTAAAAGAAACCTACACCTTAGCAAAAAAGCTTTCTCCACTATGTCTCACAAGGAGAAACTGTGCCAGGACAGAAAACATCTCCTATCGTGTTCTAGAGGTTGCACAAAGGTTTGCAGAGTGTTTTGCACCAAGGAAAAGAAAGTTGTCCAAAACTCCATCTATTGCAATATTCATGTGAATGCAAAAGGCAGGAGAGTGGTAAGGTACTGTTTTCCATCAGTTTGCAAAATGCACCCACAATGCCAGTGTTGTGCTGTTTCGTTCTTGGCCTTTAGCGCGTCTCTTGTCACCTACACCTTAGAAAAAAGCTTTCCCACTATGTCTCACAAGGAGAAACTGTGCCAGGACAGAAAACATCTCCTATCGTGTTCTAGAGGTTGCACAAAGGTTTGCAGAGTGTTTTGCACCAAGGAAAAGAAATTTGTCCAAAACTCCTTCTATTTCAATATTCATGTGAATGCAAAAGGCAGGAGAGTGGTAAGGTACTGTTTTCCATCAGTTTGCAAACTGCACCCACAATGCCAGTGTTGTGCTGCTTCGTTCTTGGCCTTTAGCATCCCTCTTGTCACCTACACCTTAGAAAAAGCTTTGTCACTATGTCTCACAAGGAGAAACTGTGCCAGGACAGAAAACATCTCCTATCGTGTTCTAGAGGTTGCACAAAGGTTTGCAGAGTGTTTTGCACCAAGGAAAAGAAAGTTGTCCAAAACTCCTTCTATTTCAATATTCATGTGAATGCAAAAGGCAGGAGAGTGGTAAGGTACTGTTTTCCATCAGTTTGCAAAATGCACCCACAATGCCAGTGTTGTGCTGCTTCGTTTTTGGCCTTTAGCGTCTCTTTGTCACCTACACCTTAGAAAAAAGCTTTCTCACTATGTCTCGCAAGGAGAAACTGTGCCAGGACAGAAAACATCTCCTATCGTGTTCTAGAGGTTGCACAAAGGTTTGCAGAGTGTTTTGCACCAAGGAAAAGAAAGTTGTCCAAAACTCCTTCTATTTCAATATTCATGTGAATGCAAAAGGCAGGAGAGTGGTAAGGTACTGTTTTCCATCAGTTTGCAAAATGCACACCACAATGCCAGTGTTGTGCTGTTTCGTTCTTGGCCTTTAGCGTCTCTTGTCACCTACACCTTAGAAAAAGCTTTCTCACTATGTCTCACCAGGAGAAACTGTGCCAGGACAGAAAACATCTCCTATCGTGTTCTAGAGGTTGCACAAAGGTTTGCAGAGTGTTTTGCACCAGGAAAATAATGTTGTCCAAAACTCATTTCTTTTCAATATTCATGTGAATGCAAAAGGCAGGAGAGTGGTAATGTACTGTTTTCTATCTGTTTGCAAACTGCACACATAATGCCAGTGTTGTGCTGCTTGGTTCTTGGCCTTTAGCGCCTCTTGTCACCTACACCTTAGAAAAAAAGCTTTCCCACTATGTCTCGCAAGGAGAAACTGTGCCAGGACAGAAAACATCTCCTATCATGTTCTAGAGGTTGCACAAAGGTTTGCAGAGTGTTTTGCACCAAGGAAAAGAAAGTTGTCCAAAACTTCTTCTATTTAAATATTCATGTGAATGCAAAAGGCAGGAGAGTGGTAAGGTACTGTTTTCCATCAGTTTGCAAACTGCACCTACAATGCCAGTGTTGTGCTGCTTGGTTCTTGGCCTTTAGCGTCTCTTGTCACCTACACCTTAGAAAAAGCTTTCCCACTATGTCTCGCAAGGAGAAACTGTGCCAGGACAGAAAACATCTCCTATCGTGTTCTAGAGGTTGCACAAAGGTTTGCAGAGTGTTTTGCACCAAGGAAAAGAAAGTCGTCCAAAACTCCTTCTATTTAAATTTTCATGTGAATGCAAAAGGCAGGAGAGTGGTAAGGTACTGTTTTCTATCAGTGTGCAAACTGCACCTACAATGCCAGTGTTGTGCTGCTTGGTTCTTGGCCTTTAGCGTCTCTTGTCACCTACACCTTAGAAAAAGCTTTGTCACTATGTCTCACAAGGAGAAACTGTGCCAGGACAGAAAACATCTCCTATCGTGTTCTAGAGGTTGCACAAAGGTTTGCAGAGTGTTTTGCACCCAGGAATAGAAAGTTGTCCAAAACTTCTTCTATTTAAATTTTCATGTGAATGCAAAAGGCAGGAGAGTGGTAAGGTACTGTTTTCCATCAGTTTGCAAACTGGACCTACAATGCCAGTGTTGTGCTGCTTCGTTCTTGACCTTTAGCGTCTCTTGTCACCTACACCTTAGAAAAAGCTTTCCCACTATGTCTCGCAAGGAGAAACTGTGCCAGGTCAGAAAACATCTCCTATCGTGTTCTAGAGGTTGCACAAAGGTTTGCAGAGTGTTTTGCACCAAGGAAAAGAAACTCGTCCAAAACTTCTTCTATTTCAATTTTAATGTGAATGCAAAAGGCAGGAGAGTGGTAAGGTACTGTTTTCCATCAGTTTGCAAACTGCACACACAATGCCAGTGTTGTGCTGCTTCGTTCTTGGCCTTTAGCGTCTCTTGTCACCTACACCTTAGAAAAAGCTTTCCCACTATGTCTCGCAAGGAGAAACTGTGCCAGGACAGAAAACATCTCCTATCGTGTTCTAGAGGTTGCACAAAGGTTTGCAGAGTGTTTTGCACCAGGAAAATAATGCTGTCCAAAACTCCTTCTATTTCAATATTCATGTGAATGCAAAAGGCAGGAGAGTGGTTAGGTACTGTTTTCTATCTGTTTGCAAGCTGCACACACAATGCCAGTGTTGTGCTGCTTGGTTCTTGGCCTTTAGCGTCTCTTGTCACCTACAACTTAGAAAAAGCTTTCTCACTATGTCTCGCAAGGAGAAACTGTGCCAGGACAGAAAACATCTCCTATCGTGTTCTAGAGGTTGCACAAAGGTTTGCAGAGTGTTTTGCACCAAGGAAAAGAAAGTTGTCCAAAACTTGTTCTATTTAAATATTCATGTGAATGCAAAAGGCAGGAGAGTGGTAAGGTACTGTTTTCCATCAGTTTGCAAACTGCACCTACAATGCCAGTGTTGTGCTGCTTCGTTCTTGGCCTTTAGCGTCTCTTGTCACCTACACCTTAGAAAAAGCTTTCCCACTATGTCTCGCAAGGAGAAACTGTGCCAGGACAGAAAACATTTCCTATCGTGTTCTAGAGGTTGCACAAAGGTTTGCAGAGTGTTTTGCACCAAGGAAAAGAAAGTTGTCTAAAACTCCATCTATTGCAATATTCATGTGAATGCAAAAGGCAGGAGAGTGGTAAGGTACTGTTTTCCATCAGTTTGCAAACTGCACACACAATGCCAGTGTTGTGCTGCTTCGTTTTAGCCTTTTGTTTTTTGGGAAGATGCCGCTCTCTATGTCTCGCAAAGGAGAAACGTGCCAGGACAGAAAACATCTCCCTCTTTCTAGAGGTTGCACAAAGCATTGTGCCGTGTTTTGCACCAAGGAAAAGAAAGTTGTCCAAAACTCCTTCTATTTCAATATTCATGTGAATGCAAAAGGCAGGAGAAGGTACTGTTTTCCATCAGGGGGACCGGCCAGTAGCTTCGAGAAATCCCCATCCAGTTTGTGCGTCTTTATCGCGTCCTTTGCTTTGCAGAGTCTCTTGTCACCTACACCTTAGCAAAAGCTTTCTCACTATGTCTCACAAGGAGAAACTGTGCCAGGACAGAAAACATCTCCTATCGTGTTCTAGAGGTTGCACAAAGGTTTGCAGAGTGTTTTGCACCAAGGAAAAGAAAGTTGTCTAAAACTCCATCTATTGCAATATTCATGTGAATGCAAAAGGCAGGAGAGTGGTAAGGTACTGTTTTCAATCAGTTTGCAAAATGCACCCACAATGCCAGTGTTGTGCTGTTTTGTTCTTGGCCTTTAGCGTCTCTTGTCACCTACACCTTAGAAAAAGCTTTCTCACTATGTCTCACAAGGAGAAAATGTGCCAGGACAGAAAACATCTCCTATCGTGTTCTAGAGGTTGCACAAAGGTTTGCAGAGTTTTGCACCAAGGAAAAGAAATTTGTCCAAAACTGCTTCTATTTCAATATTCATGTGAATGCAAAAGGCAGGAGAGTGGTAAGGTACTGTTTTCCATCAATTTGCAAACTGCACCCACAAGGCCAGTGTTGTGATGCTTCGTGCTTGGCCTTTAGCATCTCTTGTCACCTACAACTTAGAAAAAGCTTTCCCACTATGTCTCGCAAGGAGAAACTGTGCCAGGACAGAAAACATCTCCTATCGTGTTCTAGAGGTTGCACAAAGGTTTGCAGAGTGTTTTGCACCAAGGAAAAGAAAGTTGTCCAAAACTTCTTCTCTTTAAATATTCATGTGAATGCAAAAGGCAGGAGAGTGGTAAGGTACTGTTTTCCATCAGTTTGCAAACTGCACCCACAATGCCAGTGTTGTGCTGCTTCGTTCTTGGCCTTTAGCATCTCTTGTCACCTACACCTTAGCAAAAATCTTTCCCACTATGTCTCGCAAGGAGAAACTGTGCCAGGACAGAAAACATCTCCTATCATGTTCTAGAGGTTGCACAAAGGTTTGCAGAGTGTTTTGCACCAAGGAAAAGAAAGTCGTCCAAAACTACTTCTATTTCAATATTCATGTGAATGCAAAAGGCAGGAGAGTGGTAAGGTACTGTTTTCTATCAGTTTGCAAGCTGCACACACAATGCCAGTGTTGTGCTGCTTCGTTCTTGGCCTTTAGCGTCTCTTGTCACCTACACCTTAGAAAAAGCTTTCTCACCATGTCTCACAAGGAGAAACTGTGCCAGGACAGAAAACATCTCCTATCGTGTTCTAGAGGTTGCACAAAGGTTTGCAGAGTGTTTTGCACCAAGGAAAAGAAAGTTGTCCAAAACTCCTTCTATTGCAATATTCATGTGAATGCAAAAGGCAGGAGAGTGGTAAGGTACTGTTTTCCATCAGTTTGCAAACTGCACCCACAATGCCAGTGTTGTGCTGTTTCGTTCTTGGCCTTTAGCGTCTCTTGTCACCTACACCTTAGAAAAGGCTTTCTCACTATGTCTCACCAGGAGAAACTGTGCCAGGACAGAAAATATCTCCTATCGTGTTCTAGAGGTTGCACAAAGGTTTGCAGAGTGTTTTGCACCAGGAAAATAATGCTGTCCAAAACTCATTCTATTTCAATATTCATGTGAATGCAAAAGGCAGGAGAGTGTTAATGTACTGTTTTCTATCTGTTTGCAAGCTGCACACATAATGCCAGTGTTGTTCTGCTTGGTTCTTCGCCTTTAGCGTCTCTTGTCACCTACACCTTAGAAAAAGCTTTCCCACTATGTCTCGCAAGGAGAAACTGTGCCAGGACAGAAAACATCTCCTATCATGTTCTAGAGGTTGCACAAAGGTTTGCAGAGTGTTTTGCACCAAGGAAAAGAAAGTTGTCCAAAACTTCTTCTATTTAAATATTCATGTGAATGCAAAAGGCAGGAGAGTGGTAAGGTACTGTTTTCCATCAGTTTGCAAACTGCACCTACAATGCCAGTGTTGTGCTGCTTCGTTCTTGGCCTTTAGCGTCTCTTGTCACCTACACCTTAGAAAAAGCTTTCCCACTATGTCTCACAAGGAGAAACTGTGCCAGGACAGAAAACATCTCCTATCGTGTTCTAGAGGTTGCACAAAGGTTTGCAGAGTGTTTTGCACCAAGGAAAAGAAAGTTGTCTAAAACTCCATCTATTGCAATATTCATGTGAATGCAAAAGGCAGGAGAGTGGTAAGGTACTGTTTTCCATCAGTTTGCAAAATGCACCCACAATGCCAGTGTTGTGCTGTTTCGTTCTTGGCCTTTAGCGTCTCTTGTCACCTACACCTTAGAAAAAAGCTTTCTCACTATGTCTCACAAGGAGAAACTGTGCCAGGACAGAAAACATCTCCTATCGTGTTCTAGAGGTTGCACAAAGGTTTGCAGAGTGTTTTGCACCAAGGAAAAGAAAGTTGTCCAAAACTCCTTCTATTTCAATATTCATGTGAATGCAAAAGGCAGGAGAGTGGTAAGGTACTGTTTTCCATCAGTTTGCAAAATGCACACACAATGCCAGTGTTGTGCTGCTTCGTTCTGGCCTTTAGCGTCTCTTGTCACCTACACCTTAGAAAAAGCTTTCTCACTATGTCTCACAAGCGCAAGGAGAAACTGTGCCAGGACAGAAAACATCTCCTATCGTGTTCTAGAGGTTGCACAAAGGTTTGCAGAGTGTTTTGCACCAAGGAAAAGAAAGTTGTCCAAAACTCCATCTATTTCAATATTCATGTGAATGCAAAAGGCAGGAGAGTGGTAAGGTACTGTTTTCCATCAGTTTGCAAAAATGCACACACAATGCCAGTGTTGTGCTGCTTCGCACTTGGCCTTTAGGCCTTTAGCATCCTTTGTCACCAGAAAACACACCTTAGAAAAAGCTTTCTCCTTCTTTGCACTATGTCTCACCGGAGAAACTGTGCCAGGACAGAAAACATCTCCGCTCGTGTTCTAGAGGTTGCACAAAGGTTTGCAGAGTGTTTTGCACCAAGGAAAAGAAAGTTGTCCAAAACTTCTTCTTTTTCAATATTCATGTGAATGCAAAAGGCAGGAGAGTGGTAAGGTACTGTTTTCCATCAGTTTGCAAAATGCACCCACAATGCCAGTGTTGTGCCGTTTCTGTTTTGGCCTTTAGCGCCTCTTGTCACCTACACCTTAGAAAAAGCTTTCACTATGTCTCTCACAAGGAGAAACTGTGCCAGGACAGAAAACATCTCCCATCGTGTTCTAGAGGTTGCACAAAGGTTTGCAGAGTGTTTTGCACCAAGGAAAAGAAAGTTGTCCAAAACTCCTTCTATTTCAAATATTCATGTGAATGCAAAAGGCAGGAGAGTGGTTAGGTACTGTTTTCCATCAGTTTGCAAAATGCACCCACAATGCCAGTGTTGTGCTGTTTCGTTTTGGCCTTTAGCATCTCTTGTCACCTACACCTTAGAAAAGCTTTCAACTATGTCTCACAAGGAGAAACTGTGCCAGGACAGAAAACATCTCCTATCGTGTTCTAGAGGTTGCACAAAGGTTTGCAGAGTGTTTTGCACCAAGGAAAAGAAAGTTGTCCAAAACTCCTTCTATTTCAATATTCATGTGAATGCAAAAGGCAGGAGAGTGGTAAGGTACTGTTTTCCATCAGTTTGCAAAATGCACCCACAATGCCAGTGTTGTGCTGCTTCGCTTTTGGCCTTTAGCATCTCTTTGTCACCTACACCTTAGAAAAAAACTTTTTTCACTATGTCTCGCAAGGAGAAACTGTGCCAGGACAGAAAACATCTCCTATCGTGTTCTAGAGGTTGCACAAAGGTTTGCAGAGTGTTTTGCACCAAGGAAAAGAAAGTTGTCCAAAACTCCTTCTTTTTAAATATTCATGTGAATGCAAAAGGCAGGAGAGTGGTAAGGTACTGTTTTCCATCAGTTTGCAAAATGCACACACAATGCCAGTGTTGTGCTGCTTCTGGTTTTGGCCTTTAGCGTCTCTTGTCACCTACACCTTAGAAAAAAGTTTCCCACTATGTCTCACAAGGAGAAACTGTGCCAGGACAGAAAACATCTCCTATCGTGTTCTAGAGGTTGCACAAAGGTTTGCAGAGTGTTTTGCACCAAGGAAAAGAAAGTTGTCCAAAACTCCTTCTTTTTCAATATTCATGTGAATGCAAAAGGCAGGAGAGTGGTAAGGTACTGTTTTCCATCAGTTTGCAAAATGCACCCACAATGCCAGTGTTGTGCTGCTTCGTTTGGCCTTTTAGCCTCTTGTCACCTACACCTTAGAAAAAAGCTTTCCCACTATGTCTCACAAGGAGAAACTGTGCCAGGACAGAAAACATCTCCTATCGTGTTCTAGAGGTTGCACAAAGGTTTGTACAGTGTTTTGCACCAAGGAAAAGAAACTCGTCCAAAACTCCTTCTTTTTCAATATTCATGTGAATGCAAAAGGCAGGAGAGTGGTAAGGTACTGTTTTCCATCAGTTTGCAAAAATGCACCCACAATGCCAGTGTTGTGCTGCTTCGTTTTGGCCTTTTAGCGCCTCTTTGTCACCTACACCTTAGAAAAAGCTTTCCCCCACTATGTCTCGCAAGGAGAAACTGTGCCAGGACAGAAAACATCTCCTATCGTGTTCTAGAGGTTGCACAAAGGTTTGCAGAGTGTTTTGCACCAAGGAAAAGAAAGTTGTCCAAAACTCCTTCTTTTTCAATATTCATGTGAATGCAAAAGGCAGGAGAGTGGTAAGGTACTGTTTTCCATCAGTTTGCAAAATGCACACACAATGCCAGTGTTGTGCTGCTTCGTTTTGGCCTTTAGCGTCCTCTTGTCACCTACAACTTAGAAAAAGCTTTCACTATGTGTCTCGCAAGGAGAAACTGTGCCAGGACAGAAAACATCTCCTATCGTGTTCTAGAGGTTGCACAAAGGTTTGCAGAGTGTTTTGCACCAAGGAAAAGAAACTTGTCCAAAACTCCTTCTATTTTTCAATATTCATGTGAATGCAAAAGGCAGGAGAGTGGTAAGGTACTGTTTTCCATCAGTTTGCAAAATGCACACACAATGCCAGTGTTGTGCTGCTTCGTTCTTGGCCTTTAGCGCCTCTTGTCACCTACACCTTAGAAAAGCTTTTCTCACTATGTCTCGCAAGGAGAAAACTGTGCCAGGACAGAAAACATCTCCTATCGTGTTCTAGAGGTTGCACAAAGGTTTGTAGAGTGTTTTGCACCAAGGAAAAGAAAGTTGTCCAAAACTCCTTCTTTTTAAATATTCATGTGAATGCAAAAGGCAGGAGAGTGGTAAGGTACTGTTTTCCATCAGTTTGCAAAATGCACCCACAATGCCAGTGTTGTGCTGCTTCGTTCATGGCCTTTAGCGCCTCTTTGTCACCTACACCTTAGAAAAAGCTTTCCCACTATGTCTCGCAAGGAGAAACTGTGCCAGGACAGAAAACATCTCCTATCGTGTTCTAGAGGTTGCACAAAGGTTTGCAGAGTGTTTTGCACCAAGGAAAAGAAAGTTGTCCAAAACTCCTTCTTTTCAATATTCATGTGAATGCAAAAGGCAGGAGAGTGGTAAGGTACTGTTTTCCATCAGTTTGCAAAATGCACCCACAATGACAGTGTTGTGCTGCTTCGTTTTGGCCTTTAGCGCCTCTTGTCACCTACACCTTAGAAAAAGCTTTCCCACTATGTCTCACAAGGAGAAACTGTGCCAGGACAGAAAACATCTCCTATCGTGTTCTAGAGGTTGCACAAAGGTTTGTAGAGTGTTTTGCACCAAGGAAAAGAAAGTTGTCCAAAACTCCTTCTTTTTCAATATTCATGTGAATGCAAAAGGCAGGAGAGTGGTAAGGTACTGTTTTCCATCAGTTTGCAAAATGCACCCACAATGCCAGTGTTGTGATGCTTCGTTTTTGGCCTTTTTTAGCCTTTTGTCACCTACACCTTAGAAAAGCTTTCTCACTATGTCTCGCAAGGAGAAACTGTGCCAGGACAGAAAAAACATCTCCTATCGTGGTTCTAGAGGTTGCACAAAGGTTTGTAGAGTGTTTTGCACCAAGGAAAAGAAATTTGTCCAAAACTCCTTCTTTTCAATATTCATGTGAATGCAAAAGGCAGGAGAGTGGTAAGGTAATTGTTTTCCATCAGTTTGCAAAATGCACACACAATGCCAGTGTTGTGCTGCTTCGCTCATGGCCTTTAGCAGCGCCTTTGTCACCTACACCTTAGAAAAAGCTTTCACTATGTCTCTCGCAAGGAGGTTGTCCAAAACTCATTCTATTTAAATTTCATGTGAATGCAAAAGGCAGGAGAGTGTTACTGCATTGTTTTCTATCAGTTTGCAAACTGCACACACAATGCCAGTGTTTGTTTGCTTGGTTTTCGCCTTTAGCTGCCTTTGTCACCTACACCTTAAAAAAAGCTTTCCACTATGTCTCGCAAGGAGAAACTGTGCCAGACAGAAAACATCTCCTATCATGTTCTAGAGGTTGCACAAAGGTTTGTAGAGTGTTTTGCACCAAGGAAAAGAAACTTGTCCAAAACTTCTTCTTCAATATTAATGTGAATGCAAAAGGCAGGAGAGTGGTAAGGTACTGTTTTCCATCATTTGCAAAACGCACACACAATGCCAGTGTTGTGCTGCTTCGTCTTTGTCCCTTTAGCCGCCTTGTCACCGCCTGCTACACCTTAGAAAGCCTTCACTATGTTCGCAGGTAAGGAGAAACTGTGCCAGGACAGAAAACACTTATCGTGTTCTAGAGGTTGCACAAAGGTTTGTGGCTGTTTTGCAATTGCTGAAAAGAAAGTTGTCCAAAAACTCCTTCTTCAATATTCATGTGAAATGCAAAAGGCAGGAGAAAGCGGTAAGGTACTGTTTTCCAGCATCATTTGCAAAATGCACACACAATGCTAGTAAGTTGAAGCTGTTTCGTTTTTGTCCTTAGCCAGCCGCTTTGTCACCTGGCTAATCTTAGAAAAATCTTTTCTCACTCAAGGGTGTCTTGTAAGGGAGAAACTGTGCCAGGACAGAAAAACATCTCCTATCGTGTTCTAGAGGTTGCACAAAGGTTTGTACAGTGTTTTGCACCAAGGAAAAGAACTTCGTCCAAAAACTCCTTCTTTTTCAATATTCATGTGAATGCAAAAGGCAGGAGAATGGTAAGGTACTGTTTCTCCAATAGGCTTGCAAATGCACAATAATAATGCCAGTGTTGTGTTAAGCCTGCTTTTGTCCTTAAGCCGCCTCTTGTCACCCATTAATCTTAGAAAACCTTTCATGTCTCAAGAAGGAGAAACTGTACAGGACAGAAAACATCTCCTATCGGTTCTAGAGGTTGCAACAAAGGTTTGTACAGTGTTTTGCACCAAGGAAAAGAATTTCGTCCAAAACTCCTTCTTTTTTCAATATCTTCGATGTGAACGCAAAAAGGCAGGAGTGGTAAGGTAATTGCTTCCATCATTTGCAAATGTCAATACCAGTGTTGTGCTGCTTCGCTTTAACCTTAGCCGCCTCTTTGTCACCTGGCTAATCTTAGAAAAGCTTTCTCTCACTATGTCTCACCAAGGAGAAAATGTGCCAGGACAGAAAACATCTCCCATCGTTCTTAGATGCAGTCAAAGGTTTGCCAGTGTTTTGCAACCATGGAAGCAGTCCCGTCCAAAACCCTCTTTTCAATATTCATGTGAATGCAAAAGGTGGTGGAGAGTGTGGTAATGGTACTGTTTTCCATCAGTTTGCAAAATGCACAACACAATGCCAAGTGTTGTGCTGCTTCGCTTTGTCCTTAAGCCGCCTCTTTGTCACCTACACCTTAGAAAAGCCACTATAAGTGTCTTGTAAGGAGAAACTGCCAGGATGAAAACATCTCCTATCGTTCTAGAGGTTGCACAAAGGTTTGTACAGTGTTTCTTGCACCAAGGAAAGAAATTGTCCAAAACTCCTTCTTCATAATATTATTCATGTGAATGCAAAAGGCAGGAGAGCAAGGCGTACCTCGCTTTCCATCATTGCAAAATGCAACAACACAATGCCAGTGTTGTGCTGCTTCGTTTTGTCCTTTTAGCGCCCTTGTCACCCACACCTTAGAAAGTTTCTCTCACTATGTCTCTAAGGAGAAAACCAGCAGGACAGAAAACATCTCTATCGTGGCAGTTCTAGAGTTTTCAAAATGTAAGGTTTGTAGAGTGTTTTGGTAACGCGAAAAGAAAGTTGTCCAAAACTCCTTCTTCAATATTCATGTGAATGCAAAGGCAGGAGAGTGGTAAGGTACTGTTTCTAACAGTTTGCAAAATGCAACACAAATGCCAGTAAGCAGCTGCTTCTCGCTTTGTCCTAAGCCGCCTCTTTGCCCATTACACCTTAGAAAACCTTTCTCAATTGGCGTCTGGCAGCAACCGGTACTACAACAGGCTGCACGCGCCTGCGCCAGTTGTGCGTTTCGCACGCGAAGAGCGTCCTCAAAACCCTTCTTCAATATTCATGCGGAATGCAAAAGCAGGAGAGTGGTAAGGTACTGTTTTCCATCAGTTTGCAAAATGCATCACGACAATGCTAGTGTTAGCTGCTTCGCTTTGTCCCTTAGCTGCCTCTTTGTCACCTACACCTAGAAACCTTCACGCCTATGTCTCTGTAAGGAGAAACTGTGCCAGGATGAAAACATCTCCTATCCGTGTTCTAGAGGTTGCGGTATCAGTTTGCAGAGTGTTTTGCACCAAGGAAAAGAAAAGTTACCAAAAACTCCTTCTTTCAATATTCATGTGAATGCAAGCGGAGAGTGGTAAGTACTGTTTTCCATCAAGGTTTGCAAATGCACAATACAATGCTAGTAAGTGTTGCTTCGTTTTGTCCTTTTAGCGTCTCTTACACCTATTAACCTTTAGAAAAGCTTTCTCACTATGTCTCTGCAAGGAGAAAATGTGCCAGGACAGAAAACACATCTCCTATCGTGGTTCTAGAGGTTGCACCAAAGGTTTTGTGGCTATGTTTTGCACCAAGGAAAGAACTTCCGTCCAAACTCCTTCTTTCAATATTCATGAATGCAAAAGGTATAGTGAGAGTGGTAAGGTACTGTTTTCCATCAGTTTGCAAAATGCATCAACAAATGCCAGTTGCTATTTGTTTTGTCCTTTTTAGCGTCCCTTGTCACCACACCTTAGAAAAATCCTTTCACTATGTCTTCAGGTAGAAACCGTGCCAGGACAGAAAACATTTATCGGGTTCTTATTGCAATAAAGGTTTGTACAGTGTTTTGCACCAAGGAAAAGAAAGGTCTTATTCAAAAAAGGCCCGGTACTGTTTTCATTCATGTGAATGCAAAGTGCAGTGTTGCGTTGTTTGTTTTTGTCCTGTTTTCCATCACCTTAGAAAATCTTTCAATGCGGCACACAATGCCAGAAAACATCTTCCTATCGCGAAACAGAGGTTGCACAGGGCTTTTGTCCTGTTTTGCACCAGCGGATAAGTCACCGTCCAAAACCTTAGAAAAACCTTTTCCGTGAATGCAAAAGTCTTGAGAGAGTGGTAAGGAGAAACTGTGCCAGGACAGAAAAACATGTTTGCATCTCCCATCGTGTTGTCTAGAGGAGAACAAAGGTTTCCGACAGTGTTTTGCACCAAGGAAAAGAAAGCTGTCCAAAACCTTCTTCTTTTTCAATATTCACGTGAATGCAAAAGTGCAGAGAGTGGTAAGGTACTGTTTTCCCATCATTTTTTGTAAAATGCAACACAATTCCAGTGTTGTGCTGCTTGTTTTGTCCTTTTAGCGTCTCTGTCACCTACACCTTAGAAAAGCTTTTCACAATATGTCTCGCAAGGAGAAACTGTGCCAGGACAGAAAACATCTCCTATCGCGGTTCTAGAGTAGAGCCAGTAACAAAGGTTTGTACAGTGTTTGCACCCATGAAAAAGAAAGCTGTCCAAAACTCCTTCTTTCTATATTCATGTGAATGCAAAAGGCAGGAGAGTGGTAAGGTACTGTTTTCCATCAGTTTGCAAAATGCATCATCACAATGCCAGTAAGTGTTGTGTGTTTGCTTTGTAGCCTTTTAGCATCTCTTGTCACCTACACCTTAGAAAAGCTTCACTATGTCTTGTAAGGAGAAATCAGCTGTAATAAAACATCTCCCATCATGTTCTAGAGGTTAAAATAAAGGTTTGTACAGGTTTTGCACCAAGGAAAGAAAAGTTGTCCAAAAACTCCTTCTTTTCAATATTCATGTGAATGCAAAAGGCAGCAGGAGTGGTAAGGTAATGTTTTCCATCATTTGCAAATGCACACAACAATGCCAGTGTTGTGTTAAGTCTGTTTTGTCCTTTTTAGCGCCTCTTTGTCACCTGGCAATCTTGTAAAAAGCTTTTCACTATGTCTGGCAAGGAGAAACTGTGCCAGACAGAAAACACTTCCCGCTGTTCTAGAGGTTGCGCAAAGGTTTGGCTACAGTGTTTTGCACCGTGGTGAAAAGAAAGTCGTCCAAAAACTCCCTTCTTTTTTCAATATTCATGTGAATGCAAAGGTGCAGGAGAGAAGTGGTGGTGGCAATTGTTTTCCATCGTTTGCAAAATGCACAATAAATGCCAGTGTTGTGTGTGCTTCATTGCTTGTCCTTTAGCGCCTTCTTTGTCACCTACACCTTAGAAAGTTTTCATTATGTCTGGCAAGGAGAACTGTGCCAGGACAGAAAAACATCTAAATCGCCTTTCTAGAGGTAGTACTGTTTGTACAGGTTTTGCAATCAAGCGAAAAGAAAGAACTCCAAAACTCCTTCTTTTTCAATATTCATGTGAATGTGTAAAAGGCAGGAGAGTGGTGGGGGTAATGTTTTCCATCAGTTTGCAAAATGCACAACACAATGCCAGTGTTGTGCTGCTTCGTTTTGTCCTTTAGCGCCTCTTTGTCACCTACACCTTAGAAAAAGCTTTCACTATGTCTCGCAAGGAGAAACTGTGCCAGGACAGAAAACATCTCCTATCGTGTTCTAGAGGTTGCACAAAGGTTTGTACAGTGTTTTGCACCAAGGAAAAGAAAGTTGTCCAAAACTCCTTCTTTTTCAATATTCATGTGAATGCAAAAGGCAGGAGAGTGGTAAGGTACTGTTTTCCATCAGTTTGCAAAATGCACACACAATGCCAGTGTTGTGCTGCTTCGTTTTGTCCTTTAGCGCCTCTTGTCACCTACACCTTAGAAAAAAGCTTTCACTATGTCTCTGCAAGGAGAAACTGTGCCAGGACAGAAAACATCTCCTATCGTGTTCTAGAGGTTGCACAAAGGTTTGTACAGTGTTTTGCACCAAGGAAAAGAAAGTTGTCCAAAACTCCTTCTTTTTCAATATTCATGTGAATGCAAAAGGCAGGAGAGTGGTAAGGTACTGTTTTCCATCAGTTTGCAAAATGCACACACAATGCCAGTGTTGTGCTGCTTCGTTTTGTCCTTTAGCGCCTCTTGTCACCTACACCTTAGAAAAAAGCTTTCTCACTATGTCTCGCAAGGAGAAACTGTGCCAGGACAGAAAACATCTCCTATCGTGTTCTAGAGGTTGCACAAAGGTTTGTACAGTGTTTTGCACCAAGGAAAAGAAAGTTGTCCAAAACTCCTTCTTTTTCAATATTCATGTGAATGCAAAAGGCAGGAGAGTGGTAAGGTACTGTTTTCCATCAGTTTGCAAATGCACACACAATGCCAGTGTTGTGCTGCTTCGTTTTGTCCTTTTAGCGCCTCTTGTCACCTACACCTTAGAAAAAAGCTTTCTCACTATGTCTCGCAAGGAGAAACTGTGCCAGGACAGAAAACATCTCCTATCGTGTTCTAGAGGTTGCACAAAGGTTTGTACAGTGTTTTGCACCAAGGAAAAGAAAGTTGTCCAAAACTCCTTCTTTTTCAATATTCATGTGAATGCAAAAGGCAGGAGAGTGGTAAGGTACTGTTTTCCATCAGTTTGCAAAATGCACACACAATGCCAGTGTTGTGCTGCTTCGTTTTGGTCTTTAGCGCCTCTTGTCACCTACACCTTAGAAAAAAGCTTTCACTATGTCTCGCAAGGAGAAACTGTGCCAGGACAGAAAACATCTCCCATCGTGTTCTAGAGGTTGCACAAAGGTTTGTACAGTGTTTTGCACCAAGGAAAAGAAAGTTGTCCAAAACTCCTTCTTTTTCAATATTCATGTGAATGCAAAAGGCAGGAGAGTGGTAAGGTACTGTTTTCCATCAGTTTGCAAAATGCACACACAATGCCAGTGTTGTGCTGCTTCGTTTTGTCCTTTAGCGCCTCTTGTCACCTACACCTTAGAAAAAGCTTTCACTATGTCTCGCAAGGAGAAACTGTGCCAGGACAGAAAACATCTCCTATCGTGTTCTAGAGGTTGCACAAAGGTTTGTACAGTGTTTTGCACCAAAAAAAAGAAAGTTGTCCAAAACTCCTTCTTTTTCAATATTCATGTGAATGCAAAAGGCAGGAGAGTGGTAAGGTACTGTTTTCCATCAGTTTGCAAAATGCACACACAATGCCAGTGTTGTGCTGCTTCGTTTTGTCCTTTAGCGTCCTCTTTTGTCACCTACACCTTAGAAAAAAGCTTTCTCACTATGTCTCGCAAGGAGAAACTGTGCCAGGACAGAAAACATCTCCTATCGTGTTCTAGAGGTTGCACAAAGGTTTGTACAGTGTTTTGCACCAAGGAAAAGAAAGTTGTCCAAAACTCCTTCTTTTTCAATATTCATGTGAATGCAAAAGGCAGGAGAGTGGTAAGGTACTGTTTTCCATCAGTTTGCAAAATGCACACACAATGCCAGTGTTGTGCTGCTTCGTTTTGTCCTTTAGCGCCTCTTTTGTCACCTACACCTTAGAAAAAGCTTTCACTATGTCTCGCAAGGAGAAACTGTGCCAGGACAGAAAACATCTCCTATCGTGTTCTAGAGGTTGCACAAAGGTTTGTACAGTGTTTTGCACCAAGGAAAAGAAAGTTGTCCAAAACTCCTTCTTTTTCAATATTCATGTGAATGCAAAAGGCAGGAGAGTGGTAAGGTACTGTTTTCCATCAGTTTGCAAAATGCACACACAATGCCAGTGTTGTGCTGCTTCGTTTTGTCCTTTTAGCGCCTCTTGTCACCTACACCTTAGAAAAAGCTTTCACACTATGTCTCGCAAGGAGAAACTGTGCCAGGACAGAAAACATCTCCTATCGTGTTCTAGAGGTTGCACAAAGGTTTGTACAGTGTTTTGCACCAAGGAAAAGAAAGTTGTCCAAAACTCCTTCTTTTTCAATATTCATGTGAATGCAAAAGGCAGGAGAGTGGTAAGGTACTGTTTTCCATCAGTTTGCAAAATGCACACACAATGCCAGTGTTGTGCTGTTTCGTTTTGTCCTTTAGCGCCTCTTGTCACCTACACCTTAGAAAAAGCTTTCACTATGTCTCGCAAGGAGAAACTGTGCCAGGACAGAAAACATCTCCTATCGTGTTCTAGAGGTTGCACAAAGGTTTGTACAGTGTTTTGCACCAAGGAAAAGAAAGTTGTCCAAAACTCCTTCTTTTTCAATATTCATGTGAATGCAAAAGGCAGGAGAGTGGTAAGGTACTGTTTTCCATCAGTTTGCAAAATGCACACACAATGCCAGTGTTGTGCTGCTTCGTTTTTGTCCTTTAGCGCCTCTTGTCACCTACACCTTAGAAAAAGCTTTCTCACTATGTCTCGCAAGGAGAAACTGTGCCAGGACAGAAAACATCTCCTATCGTGTTCTAGAGGTTGCACAAAGGTTTGTACAGTGTTTTGCACCAAGGAAAAGAAAGTTGTCCAAAACTCCTTCTTTTTCAATATTCATGTGAATGCAAAAGGCAGGAGAGTGGTAAGGTAATTGTTTTCCATCAG
>NW_022148549.1:0-17615 GCF_901933205.1 Camarhynchus parvulus | reverse complement strand
ACTTCATGATGCTCGTACCCCATCGGTCCGTTTTAGCCCAGAAATGAGTTCTGCACCCTTTAAGGCTGGTTTGAGAGCGAAGGGGAGGAGGAAGAAGCTGCAGTTTGTTTCCATGCACACTGCACTCACCTCCACATTCCGCTCCTGGACTGTTGTGGTGCCTTAAGGAGCTGGAACAGAGACCACACAGAGCTAAGAGGAATAAAGTGGATTTTTATTGAAGTGCCTTCAAAGGCCACGCTCAGGCAGCACAGGAGCCACAATTATGGCTCTGCCCAGATGGCTCCAAGATGGGGAGCAAAAGGGGCTCTGTCACGGGCTCTCACATTTTTATAAATTTTAGTCCCTTTGCATTTTAGGAGTTAACTGCCCAGTTAATAGCTTCAAATTACAAAGTTTCATCCTCCCTTGCTTGCTTGCTTGCACCTCCTCTTTCCACATTGTTTATGCTTTGGGCCTGAAGTTCGATGAGATATTCCTCGAGTCTCCAGGATTGTTTTGTCTTCACCACCCTGAGAAAAGATCCCAGTAACACTTAATATAAAGCTAAAAGCTGCACATCAAAACAGAACAGAAAAACTTAAAACCTAATGTATCAGTTGTCTGTGGACCTACAGCAGGACAGAGCTCTCCCTTTTGCTTTTAGTTCGTTTTTAGATCGCTGAGGCAGAGAAGTTCCCAAATGTTGTTTTTCTTTTTTTCTTGCTTAAAACCTGCTCTGCACTGAACACCCAGAACACCACCGCAGCTCGCACTCTGTGGCCCACCTGGCCAAGCTTGGGCCAGGGCATTTCCAGCACCAGGAGGGGACTGATAAGAGACTGATAAGAGACTGACTGAGTGACCTGGAGCTACAGCCCAAAGTGGAGGGACTTTTGAGTTTTTCATCTCTTTGTAGCGCAAGAGGTTTTATTGTTTAGTATTGTTCATTTTTTGTGCTGGTGAATGCTTTGCCTGTTAAATAAACAGGTTTTTTTTGCACTTTGTCCAAGGAAATATTTTTTTCTGATCTGGCTGGGGGTAGGGGCTGATTGAATTTGCTTTTTAGAGGAAACCCCTTTGGAGGATTTCTCCCAAATTTGCCCTAAAACCAGACAGGGTGGTGGGAAGAGGGGAGCCCCAAGTGGCTGGATTGAGGAACGGCTGGAGAGGGGGATCCTGAAACCCCCAGCATCCCCTAGAAGGACCCTGGGGAGAGGGGGGATCCCAGGACCCATGGGATCCCCAGCACCCTGAGATAGGGGCCACCAGAACCCCAGGGGGATGAGACTGGAAAGACGGAACTCCTGGTGGCTTTTTTTTTTCACTCTTGATTTTTGGAGGTTTTTATGGACACCAGATGACTTCTAGAGATGGACTTGGGCAGGAGGAATCCCCAACCAAGGCATTCACACCCTTGTTTTTCCCCAAACCAGGATTTCCCATTCCCAAACCTTGGCTGGATGGAGGAGGAAAAGGCTGCGAGGAAGAGGAAGATGCCCAAGGACACCCCAGGCAGGTGAGGGAGGAAGTCAGTGCCCCTTTCCCCCTCTCCTGCTCCATCTCCCAGCCCAGCACAGCCCCCTGGCTGCAGGACAACCCTGCTGCCAACCCCGTCCCCTGCTGGGGATGCACTGGGGGGATCTCCTTCCCCTTCCCTCTGGCACGGAGGCAAATCCCATCCTCTCCTTGTCCTTCCTCCCCCAGGGAAGGAGCTGAGGATGGAGACCAGGGAGGACAAATCCCCACAGCAGAACCTCATGGAAGAGGCTGTTTTGAATGGCTCCACAGTGCAGGAATCCAAAGCACACTGGGGAGAGGCCCTACGAGTGTCCCAGTGTGGGAAGAGCTTCTCAGACCGCTGACTTGACCCGACACCAACGGAGGCACCGGTAAGGGAAGCCCTGTGAGAGCCCCCAAACTGCAGGAAGAGCTTCGTGCACTGCTCCAACTTCATCCCCTCATTGGAAAATCCACATTGGGAAGAGCCCTGGTGATCCATGTTCCCCTGTGATCCATGCTGGGAAGACACCTGTCCCTTTTCCCTGCCCCTGCCAATGACCTGATGTGGGATTGAAGAACATGAGGGTCTGGCCATGGCCCTGTCATTACATTCACTCCCACCTCAGGTCATTGCCAGGGGCAGGAAAGGGACTCTCTCTCTCCCCCCCTGAGGAGAAGGGTGTCCTTTCCAGGCAGGGGGAAATATGTGGCCAGGAAGACCCAGTGAGTTGTGTTGTAGTTTTCCCTGTAAACAGTTTTATTTATCCCTTCTGTTATCAATATTGTTTCTGTTCTGTTTGTTCCTTATCTCGTTGCTGTTCCCAATAAATTGTTCTTATCCCAGCCCGGGATCTTTGCCTTTTGTGCTTTCCATGGGAGGCGGGAGGGCAGCGAGGGCAGCACAGTTTTAGCGGGAGCAGGAAATTGGGGAATCCCATTCCTGAAGCCCGGCCCGTGGAAACCGAGCATCCCAGCTGGTGCCAGCCCTGGTGGCCATGGCAACAGCCTTGGGAGCGGGTCCCTGGCTGGGGCTGTGGGAACCTCTTCCCTCTGGTGCCCAGGGACAGGAGTGGAGGGAACGGCTGCAGCTGAGTCGGGGCAGGCTCAGCTTGGATGTCAGGAAAAGGTTTTTGCCCAGAGGCTGCTGGGGCCCTGCCCAGGCTCCCCAGGGAAGGCTCCCAGCTCCAGGGCTCTCTGAGCTCCAGCAGCGTTTGGACAGCGCTGCCAGGCCCAGGCTGGCATTGTTGGGCTGTCCTGTGCAGGGCCAGCAGTTGGACTGGAGGATCCTGATGGGTCCCTCCCAGCTCAGCCAATTCTGTGCTTCTGGGATCCCATGAGCCTGGGGATGGGGCTGCCAATGGTTGCCATGGCAACGGGCTCTGGCTGCAGGCCTGAGCTGGTGTCCATGGCAACCACCCCTGGCATGGGGTCTCCATGGAGCTGCCGAGGGACTGAGCATAGCAACAGGGGCTGGTGATGGTTGCTGACCATAAACAACAGGGGATGGTGGTGATGGTTGCCATGGAAACTGACCATAGCAACAGGGGCCTGGTGATGGTTGCCTGCTAAGGATCAGATTTGTCACAGGCCCTCAGAGGGGTTCCATGGGGACTTTCCAAGAGTCTCCAGGCTGTTCCAGAGCTGGAATGTCACAGGCACAGACAGGGGCTCCATGGAGACCTCCCAGGGCTTTCTGGGCATGGTAAAGAGCCCTGTGGTCAGAGGCAGTCACAGCCATTCCATGGTGACATCCCAGGGCACCTTGGGCTGCAAAGGCACCGATCTGTCACAGGCACTCACGGGGGCTCCACGGTGACATCCCAGGAGTGCCCAGGCTGCCAAAGAGCCGGGATGTCCCAGACACTCACAGGGGTTCCTGTCATGGGCACAGTGGGAGCTTCAGGCAAAAGCTTTATTTCTTTATTGGAGAAACTCCTGCTGAGTCATGAGGTGGAGAAATGACACCCAGCAGCCACCATGGATCCTCAAACCCCTGCAGGACCCCTAGACTTCTAAAATTCCTTCTAAGAGAGGAGACTGGGAGCAGCTGGATCCAATCCCAGCCCCAGACTTTGTCAAAGGTGTAAAAGACTGGACAGGTGGAATTGAACTTTAATGCAATTTGTCCCACAGGATTAATGATGGAATACCAGATAAATTTATATAAATATGGCTCTGATTGATTCTGATCATGATCAGACAGAAAGATCTTAACCAGAGTTATTTACTCCCACAGTTCAGGAGCTATAACAATTATTAGAATATTCTGCTCTAGGCAGCAATTTTGAAGTCAGCAGGGCCTTGCTGGAGTTGCTGGAGCCCATTGCAGGCAGAGCCTCCTGCTCCAGCAGGAACTGCCTTTCCTGTGCCATCAGCAGGGCAGGTCCCGCTGCAGGAACAGCCCCAGGCCAGCCCCAGCACAGGGAAGGCCTCGGGCACAAGGGCAGAGTGCCGTGCTGGGAGCTGTGCCAGGGACAGCCTGAGGCACCAAAGGCACCTTGGCAGCAGCAGCTGCTTGCAGGCCATGGCCAGAAGCCTCCCTTGGCAGCCCGGCCTGGTGGCCACCACTGCAGAGCTGCTGCCTCAGGGCTCATTCCTGGCTGGGCTCTGAAAAGCCACTGCTGCTCCAGGAGCCTGACTGGGAAGCCACTGGCCCCAGCACCTCGGGGACAAGATATTAATGACAAAACTCTTCATGCCAGCAGAGCCAAGGCAGGGGCAGAGGAAAGGGCAGAGCCAGGCCCAGGGGACAGGGCTGCCATGGTGATGGCTGTGAGGTCACTGCCCCTGCAGCAGCCTGGCTGCCCTCAGCAGACATTCTGGCCAGAAGCGTTGTGAGGGCACCCAGCACATCAGAGAACCCACACTACAGGAATTCTGTCACTGGGGATGAGAGGGTTTCACTGGGTCAGGCTGCACAAAGCTCCTGATCTTGGATAATTCCTGGGATGGGGAATCCACTTCTCTGGAAAACCAGTTGCAGTTCTGTGCCACTGTCATAATTGTAAAATATTTCCTCCTTCTAATAAATGTGAATCCACCCTCATTCAGTTTAGAGGTATTGGCCCTTGTTATGTCACTGCAAGATCTGGGAGAAAGTAACTTTGACCACAATTTTTCCATTTTCACAGACCTTGGAGAGGACCCAAAAATCTCCCAAGATGGGGTTTGGAGGCCTCATCACAAAACCAGCAGGGAGAGGCTGCAGGCTCTGGGCTCAGTGGTGTGGAGACTGAGGACAGAACAGGAATAGCCTGGGAGGGATGGAAGGGTGGTGTCAGAGAGGCTGGAGCTTTTCTTCATAGTGGGAATGAGCCTGAAGAAGACATAATAGCACCAAGGGCAGCTGGAGAGGCCCAGAGTGGACACCAGGAGAAAGGAATTTCCCTGCCAGGGCAGGGCTGTGGTGCAGCACGTCCCCAGCAGGAGCCTGGAGCAGCCCAAGGCTCTGTGTGGGCAGGCAGAGGCAGGCAGGAGGCAGAGCTGTCAGCAAAGGAAGGGGCCAGCCAGGTGGGGCAGCCGGGGAATGCCGACAGCCTGCAGGGACAGAGGCGCAGGTTTGCTCAGCACCAGAGACACCTTTGCCTTGCTTGTCCCCACCTGTCATCACTGCCACCAGTGTTCTGCTCTACCTTGAACCTGGGGAGACTTTGTCCCTCTTGTCCCTCAGAGGCATCTCTTCTATGTATGAGAAACTTCAGTGTTTCAATCTCTTTTTGAGATCATGAGAAGTTCTTTGAGCACACTCTGAGGGACTGAGTCTGATGCAAAGAGCACCAAAGCCCCAGAGGGTCATTAAAGTCCTGGTGCTGTGTCTGTGCTGCTGAGCTGGGCCGGGCTCCTGGCCCAGAGGCAGCTCCTGGCAAGGGCAGCGCTGCAGAGAGACAGCTCTGGCCAGGAGCAGCTCCTGTGCACAGCCCAGCAGGGCTGGGGCACTGCCAGGGCCCCTCAGGGACACCAGCAGGGCACAGACAGAGCTCACAGGGGCTCAGCACTGCCAGGGGCTGTGGCATGTCCCAGAGGGGGCTGTGTCACAGCAGCACCTCTGTGGCTGTGTCATAGAGGCACAGAGCAGCTGGGATGTCAGCAAGGGGCTGTGTGACAGCACAGAGTGGGCTGTGTGAGGTCACAGGTTGGGCTGTGACATCACAGAGTTTGTTGTGTGAGGTCACTGAGCAGCTACAGCATCATAGAGGGGATTCTGTGACATCACAGAGCAGGCTGTGACATCATGGCATGGCTGTATGACATCATGGAGCAGGCTGTGAGGTCAAAGTGTGTGCTGTGACATTACAGAGTGGCAGTATGACATCACAGAGAGGGGTTTTGTGACATCACTGAGGGGGTTTGTGACATCACACAGCTGGCTGTGACATCACAGAGTAGGGTGTGAGGCCATAGAGCAGATCCTGCCATCATAGAGGGTGGATCTGTGACATCAGAGAGTGGGTTGTGACATCACTGGCTTGCTGTGTAACATCATAGAGCAGGTTGTGACATCAGAGAATAAACTGTGAAATCACAGGGTGACTTTGTGACATCAGGAGTGTATTTGTGACATCACAGAGCAGGCTTGTGTGGCATCACAGAGCATCTCAGACTGTATCTCATCATAGGGGTGACATCACAGAGCTGTCTGTGACAACACAGGGGCTGTGTGACATCACAGGGGCTGTGTGACATCACAGGGGCTGTGTGACATCACAAGGGCTGTGTGACATCATAGACATCACATCACAGGGGCTGACATGTGACATCCATCAGGGGCTGTGTGACATCCCAGGGGCTGTGTGAGGTCACTGGGGAGGTCACTCTGCCCCGCCCCCCCCCAGCAGTTCCCCCAGAGCAGTCCAACCCCTGCTCGTGCACAGCGGGGTCCCCTGTCCCCCCGGGTCCCCCCCCCCCCGGCCCCAGCCTCCCCCCCAGAGGATGTTCCACGAGATCGACCCCAGAGCCTGACACGGGGACGGGGGCCGGGGCCCTGGGGGTGGCACAGGGGACAGGGACCCCCGGCAGCGTCCCCCGTGTCCCCCAGGGCCAGAGCCTGGGCCAGGGCTCCTTCACCCTGGTACCAACGAGGCCTTGAGAGCGCTGAAAAAATCCCCAGCAAGGGATCAGCAAAACCAGATTGAATATTAAGGGACAGCAGCACAAAGTTCCTTGGCAAGAGTCACTCTGCTCCTGACTGGACACTTCAGGCACACCAAAGGAAACAAAGCAACAACAAAACCAAACCAAATCCAGGCAATCAAACCAGAAATGAACTGAGAACTGTCCCTGTGTGTGTGTGTGACACAAGGACAGTGAGGGCAAGGATAAAAGGAATACGGCCCAAAAAGCTTAACAGAGCCAAAACTTAACAGGACTGAACTTATACCTTTAACCTTAACTGATACCTTCAACTTCACAATTTAGCAAAAGAACAGCACTTAACAGTATTTAACCTAACTTATAACCTATGACTTAATAATTTAACAGTGGAATAACACTTAACAATATTCAATATAGCTTACTTACTTATATTAAACATAACAACTTAGCAAAAAGAACAACTCTTAGCACCATTTAACTTACCTTAGACCTCATGACAAACCTCACTTACAGGCCTGACTGACTCAGCTATCCAAGGCACTCAAACCCCTCAGAGAGCAGCATTTCTGCCACATTTCCCCAGCACAGGCACTCCTGTGTGCACACAGACACACAGAGTCAGTGCAAGGCACCTGTGAGAAATTCCCCTGAGGGCAGGAAATGCTCCCTGTGGATCCTTTGGCATCTCCCCAGCGGGTGAAGGGCTGAGCCTGGAGGAGGGGGGGGACCGGCCCAGGCTCCGTCGTTGTTGGGGATCCCCGAGTGCAGCAAACGGGAGAGTTCCCGGCTGGGAGAGGCCCCACTCAGAGGGAGTGGCTGGCCCAGGAGAGCTCCAAGGGCTCCTTTTGGAGCGCTGTTTGCAGGGCCCCAAGAGAGGGGCTTCAGTCCCAGCAATGGTTCATCCTGGCCGCACTTGGCACCAACAGCTTTCTTTGGCAGTGTGAGAACAGGGATGTTGTGCCACTGAGGGAACAAAACCAGTTCCCAGGGCTGCTCCTACAGAAAGCAGGAGCTGGTTGGGCAGCAGCAGTGCCTGGAGCAGACAGTGTTTGTGATGAGCTGCAGAGGAGCTGAGCCCAGGGGCTGTTGGCCAAGGCCGAGCCCCAAGGAGCATTTCTCAGCTGGCAGGGCGGCCTGAGAAGGGGAGGGGGGAATGCAGCAGCACAGGGCCCATGGAACCAAGGGACCATTGTGACACTGTGGGGCCTGTGAGACCAAGGGACCATTGTGACACTGTGGGGTCTCATGGAATCATGGGGACGTCTGTGAATTGCTGAGTGTCATGGAACCAAGGGGACTGTACTGATGCTGCTGTTCCATGGAACCAAGGGATCATGGAACCAAGGGATCATTGTGACACTGAGAGGTCGTCAAACCAAGGGTCCATTGTGACACAGCGGGGCCTCATGGTGTCAAAGGTCCATTGTGACATTTCAAGGCCTCATGGAACCAAAGAGAGATCATTAGAACACTTCACAGCCTCAGGGAACCAAGGAGACCACTGTGACTCTGAGGGGACTCATGGAATCATGGAGACCATTGTGACACTGAGGGCACTGATGGAATAAGCAAAGCATTGTGACACTGTGAGGCCTCATGGAACCAGTGAGAACATTGTGACCCTGGGGGTCCCCACAGAACCAAGAGGACCATTGTGATACTGTGATGCCTCATGAAACCAAGAGGCCTTTGTGTCACTGCAGGGCTGCATGGAACCAAAGGTCCATTGTGACATTGTGGGGCATTGTGTCATCAATGGTCCATTGTGACACTGTGGAGCCAAAGGAGACCATTGTGACACCACAAACCCCCAGGGTCCAAAGGGCCATTGTGGCATTGCAGGGCTCATGGAACAGAGTGACCTGACATTGTGGGGCCTGGGGAACCACGGAGACCATTGTGACACTGCAAGGCCTCATGGAATCATTGGGACCATTGTGACACCGTGGGACCCCATTGGGGTCCATTGAACCAAGGGTCCATTGTGACACTGGTGGGGACACCCTGGAAACAAGTTACCATTATGGCACTGTGGGTCCTCATAAATACAAGGCACCATTGTGACACTTCAGGGCCCCAAAAACCAAGGGAACACAGAAAAGATTTGGCTCGTTTGGCCTCCCAGGGGCCACCTGACTGGTCCAGCTGACCATGGCATGTTGAGGGGCTCTACTCATCTGCTGTTGAAACACTGGGGCTCCATGCTTTCCTTCCAGTGACAAAGATCTGTCCTTATCCTCCTGGCACCCATGGCCAGAATTGGGATTTCATCTCCAAATTTCCTTATACCCATGGATTGTTCCCATAGGAATATTGCTAGGACAAATCTGGCTAGCAGTGTTTTCACAAGGGTCACCTCTCTTCTGTCCCCAAAACCCTGGGAAGGCATTGTGCTTTCCTTCCTATGGGAAAGAACTCTCCTGCTTCTCCAGGCACCAAGGCTGAGACTGGGTTTCCACCTCCAAAATTCCCTACTTCCAAAGACTGCTCCCAGACAAAGTCTGCCATTCCTGACAAGTCTGGCTGGCCTTGGCCTAGTGAGGCTCTCACCTGCCTTTCAAACACTGGGGCTCTGTGCTTTCCTTCCTATGGAAAAGAACTGTCCTTCTCAGCCAGGTGCCCATAGCCAGAATTGGGATTTCCACCTCCAACACTGCCTGTTGTGACAGACTGGAGGAGATTGTTGGCTGGAAACATTTCATTTGTGGGGGAGGAAGGGGCAGGTCCAGCCTTGCCCTGCCCTGGAACCCCAGCCCTGCCCTGCCCTGGAACCCCAATCCCCCCCGAGCCTCTATCCCAGCCCAGCAGTGGCTGCCAGTCCCTGGCACAGCACAGGCAATGCTCCACAGCCACCTCTGCAGCCCCCAGCCCAGCTCCTGAGGGACCAAATGAGCCCAAGTCCCACCTGGGGGAAGGGCCCAGGGAGACCAAGGGGTATTGAAGGCTGACCACAAGGCAAGCACACATCTTGACCCTACCTCCTCTTGGAATTTCCATCTGAACACTGCTGGAATCCAGGAGTTGGTAGCTGTGTGCTTATTTATATCTTTTTATGTCTTTCTCTCTTTCTATTTCCCTCTTCTTGCAAATTTTGATTGACTTGAAATTGAACAGGATAAGAGTTTGCGAAGTTGAATGGGCCAAGTTAATGCTTTGAGAAATGTTTTGTGTTGACTGAAAGGCATATTAAATCTTTTGCCAAAGTTTCTCTGATTTTCTAATGTTGCCAGTAAAGGCTGTTTTGCTGTTTTGAGCTCCTGAAAATTTCCTGTTGATGTTTCTCCAGTGCATCCAACTCAGAGCAAACAAATACCTGTAATTCCTTTTAAGTGTCTCATTGAGACAGTTTTTTAGTGGATGGCAGTCAGGGCTTGTGTGTCCTGCTTGGCCCAGCCCAGGCAGGGCTTTCCCAGCCACATTCCACACTCCATTGCCCAGCTGGAGCCGCTGCTGCCTCTGAGTTGTGCTGCCCCAGCCCCAGGGACGCTCTCCTTGTCTGCCCATTCCCCCACGGTCTCTGGGCAGGGATGGCCTCACTGGGGGCTGCTGACATCCTCAGCACCTTGGAGGCTGCTGCTGAATTTTCCTGCTCCAGAGGCTTGTTCAGCCTTCAGCTCTTGAGTGCAGGAATTCAGTGTCCCAGGGCTCATTAACATTCAGAACACTTTAACAAGCCAAGCCTCTGGGAATATTTTGATTTAAGTGTTCAAATCTTTTGTGGTTAATGAGACAGATTTCAGAAGTATATTCATAATTAATAGATTCTATTTAAAAACACAGCGAGAAAAGGTTTTTTAGGTCCTGTTTAGGTTTTTTTCCCTGTTAATTCATTGATATGTACAATCTCCAATTGACACTGAATCCAAGTACTGCTCCAGAGGCTTATTCAGCCTTCAGCTCTTCAGTTAAGGAATTTGGTGCCTCCAGGGCTCATTAACGTTTGGAACACCTACACAAGCCAAGCCACTGGGAATAATTTGATTTCAGTTTCTAAATCTTGTGTGGTTAATAAGAGAGATTTCAGAAGTGCACTCAATTGAATATGTTCTTTTTAAAAAGACAGTGAGAAAAGATTTTTTAGGTCCTGTTAACCTTTTTTTTTTCCTCTGTTAATTGCAATCTCGAATTGACATTGGATCCAAGTACCTCCTCATGCAGTTTGAATAGATATGAAAATCAAGACCCTTCAAGGCTGACAATCAATCAGACTCTGTCCCTACCCCCAGCCCACCATTTCCCCCATCCAAGCCCTGGCACTCAGAGCAGCCTTGTGCAAATCTGAGCTCCCTCCAGCCCAGGCTGCACCTGCAGCTTTCAGCTCCTTGGCTCCAACTCCCACCTGCTTTCCTTGCAGAAGGAGCTGCCCCAGACACAGAGGGATGTTCATTTCTTGTCAGCCAACAAAGCCCAGGGAAGGCACAGCTCCATCCAATGCAAATGTCATTCCTCTGCTGGATATTAAATCCATTTTCCACAGCAGACAGTCTGAGAGCAATGGCAAACACCTTCTGTGTCCAGCACAGATCCCAAGGCCCCCCAAACCCTCCCTGCCCTGATTCTGCCCAGATTTGCTCTTTGCACACAGGAGTCACAGGCTGAAGTCAGGAGCTCCCCCCATGCCCAGAAGGAGGAAAAGAGAGAAAGGGGATGAAGAGCTCTCCTGTGCAGAGCCAAGGTCCAAGTGCAGCCCCTGCAGTGGGAACCACAACTCATCAGGTTTGTGTCCTTTGGGCTCAGGGACTGGTGACACTCAGAGGCACAGAAAGCTTTCTTGCCAACAAACACAAGTCGAACATTTGAAGAGTTTAATAACCATCACAGCTCTTCCCTCAGCTCTCTGGGATGTCCCAGCAGCATCTGACATGTCCACTATCCCCCAGGGATTTCCATACAGGAAGAGTTTTAGACAAAGACATAAGAAAAGGTAATTCTAGGATAGATGTAAATGTAATTAGGATGTTGACTAATGTGATATTTATTTGATTTTCAGAAATATTGAGCAACTTTCTGAAGTTCAAAGCATGAAGCCAGTCAGTTGAGAGGCACTCAAATGACCAGAAAGAATCTGCAGGACGAAATCTGGGAGCAATGGGAGGGACATCGATCCAGCTGGTCTAGTGAAGAGATGTCTTTACACATGGCCATTTAACCAGGAGGGCTGGAAACATCTGAAGGAAGAGCGTCATGAAATATTAGACTGAATGTTGATGGCAAAGGTAAAGGGGAAGATCAGTATTTCTTCTCCTGCCATCAGTAAAAGGATCCAGTAGATCCAGGAAATTCCTGTTCCTGGCAGGAAAACTTTGCCATTTCTTAAAAGTACTCAAACGACCCAGATAATAAAGATTTGCTTGTATATTATGAAACCAACTGGTGTTAAAACCTGTGCCTCACTCCAGGCAGATATCAGCTGTGTGCCCATGAACAGGCAGTGCCACTTGTGCCCTGAGGTGCCCAGCTGGGATTGGATCTCTCCGAGAGCACCTGAGGGAGAGCAGAGCACCTTGCAAGCTGCAGGTCCCTGACAGCCCCGCAGGGCTCCTGTCCCATCAACATCTGCTCTGCTCCAGCCTGGAACAGGGCCCAGCATGGTGCCAGGATCATCAGAGAGCTGAGGTGTGTGCTGGAATTCAATGCCCTCCCCATCCCGCAGCAGCCTGGGCCCTGTCCCTGCTCTGTCCGTGCCACCAAGGGCACAGAGCAGCCTCCTCTCTGGGCCACTTGCCTGTTTGCAATGCCTTGCACAGGCGCTGGCCCTGCCCCACAAGGCCTGGCCTGAGTCCTGCCCCTGCACGCTCAGCCAGGCTGAGATGGACACTGATGGTTCCTGGGCCAGGCTCTCGGAGCCCAGCCCAGCTCCCTGCAAGCTCTGCCAGCTGCCCTGAGCTCTGGGCAGCACCAAGGGCCTCTCCCCAGCCCAGCCCAGCCGGCTCTGGCCCCACAGCTCTGCTCAGGCCAGGCTGCTGTGGGCACTGGCCCCACGGCCTCAGCCCCTGGCAAGGGCACAGCAGCAGCTGCAGCTGCCACAGGACTCAGCCCCAGCCATGGGGGAAGGTGCTTGGCCAAGGCCAAAGGAGGCTCCCTGGCTGCCCTGCTCCCCTCGGCCTGAGGTGCTGAGAGCTCTGCAGCCCCTGCTGCCATCCCATCTGCCCAGGGCAGCACAAGAGCCTCGGCCTTGGGGCCCTCCAGAGCTGCTCCTGCTCCAGGCCCAGGGCCCATGCCAAAGCTGGGGCAGCCACAGAGCTGTGCCCATTTCTGTTCATTGCTGCTCTGATGGGGATGGATCCTCAGCCACTTGGAGGTTGATGATCAATTTTCCTACTCCAGAGGCCTCTTCTTTCTTGAGCTCTTCAGTTCAGGGATTCAGGGACAAAGTCTCATAAACATTTGTTTAAAATACCCGAAGAAGAAAAGCCCCTGGGAATGATTTAAATGTTCAGTTCTACTCTGGGTAATTAAAGAGATTTCAGTAATTCATTTAATGTGAATATATTGTATTGAAAAAAACACAGAGAGGATTGTTTTGTTTTGTTTTCTTCTCCTGATTATAGATGGATATCAGCAATGTCCAATTGATATTGACTCCCAGCACCTTCTAATCCAGTCTGAATAGAAAATAAAATCAAGACCCTTCATGGCTGACAATCAGTTACACTTTGTCCCTACCCTCTCCCCACCATTTCCCTCACCCAGCCCCTGGCATTCCAATGGATCAGGAATGGTGTGGCCAGCAGGAGCAGGGCAGTGATTCTTCCCCTGTGCTCAGCACTGGTTGGGCAGCACCTCGAGTGCTGTGTCCAGTTCTGGGCCCCCAATTTAGGAAGGACATGGAGGGGCTGGAGCGTGTCCAGAGAAGGACAACAAGGCTGGGGAGGGGTCTGGAACACAAGAACTGTGAGGAGCGGCTGAGGGAGCTGGGGTTGTTCATCCTGGAGAAGAGGAGGCTCAGGAGAGAAAAGGCAGTGTCAGGGCACAGGCTGGACTTCATGGTCTCCAAGGTCTTTTCCAACATTGCTGATTGTGTGATTCTCTGAAACCACCCTTGGAGCAGTTGCAGGATGAGCCCTGGGCCTCCTCTTCAGCAGCTCCAGCAGCCCAGGTCCCTCAGCTTCTCCTGCCAGCCCCAAAGCCCATCCTGTCAGTCCTGCAGAGCCTCTGCAGCTCCTCCTCACTGCCCAGAACAGGGAGCCCCAGAGCCAGACACAGCAGCCCAGATGTGTCCCCCTGGCCTGGGCTGCCTCTGGCAAGGGAGCAGCAGGAGGCACTGCAGGAGCCTGCAGACAATTCCTGCAGCACTTGTAGGATGATCCTGCTGCCCAAGGGACGTTCCCATGGGGCCAAGTCAGGAACTGCAGTGGGGAGTGGGGCCAGAGAGGAAAGGGCAAACAGGGATGGGCTGTTTGCAGGGCTGGGAACAGGGATGGGCAATTGGAAGAAATTTATAGCAGAGAAGAGTAAAGAAAGCAAAGGTGAAGCAAAGGAAATGCTGAGGGCAGTTTGGGGGTGGCTGCCAGGCAGCCCTGGCTCTGAGCAACAGCGTCTGCAGTGGGACAGGAAACTCCCAGCTGATGGGAACAAACTTTCTGGCTGAGTGCAGAGGCCAGGACAAAGCTGAGTGGTTTCCCTGGTGTCCCCCAGCCCTTGCTGGCCCCAGGGGCTGATGGCATTTGTGCTCCCTCAGGTTCATGTCCCCACAGCAACAGCATGGGGGTGCTCCCCCTGCTGTGTGCAATGCAAACAGGGGCTGCTGAGCCAGTGCTGCCATGTCTGTGCCTGCAAGGATGGGGCACCTGTGTGAGCTGGGGGGAGGCCAGGGCTGCAGAGGGGGATGTTGTTGGCAGCTCCATCAGGACGCTCTGGGACGCTGTCCTGGGCTGTGCAGCGCACTGGGGATGGATCAGCCCCTGCTCTGCTGCTCCTTCCCGTCTGCCCCAGGGCCCTTGCAGAGCCCCAGCCATGCTGTTTGCCCCCAGCCTGCCCACGGCCAGCCTGGGGCTGCTCACGGGGCTTTTCTGTGCTGAGCATTGGCCTGGCCGTGTTCTTGAGAGAGCCTGGGCAAGGAGCCTGGAGCCCCCAGGGCCTGGCCTGAGGCGTCAGCGCTGCCCCAGCAGTGCCCATGGCCTGTCCCTGCTGCAGCCCCGGCACTGCCACCCCCAGGGCTGTGCCCGGCCCCGAGAGCACTCAGGCCCTGCAGCAACACCAGGGCCACCAGGGCAGCGGGGCAGGGCCACGGCAGCAGCACTGGCAACACCAAGTGCTGCTGCTGCTGGGCACAGCTGCTGGGCCAGCCCTGATCTGCCCCAGCTCTGCACACAGACATTGCTGCTGCAGCTCCAGAGAAGGCAACAAAAGGGCATCTCTGCAGAAAACTCTGCTGGGAGATCCTTTAGTTCCTTTAAAGCCACTGAGAGCACAGCCCCTCATTGACACAGTCTGTGGCCACAGGGAAGGTGGAGATAAACAAATGAGAAATGGCACAAACAATGACATTTATTAGTGGACAAGATTAAAAAAGTAAAATAAAAAGAGAAAGAACCTCCAACTTGAAACCAACAAGAAGTTTTAAAGATGACTTTTATTACAATTGATTTGCAGAAATTGTCCATCAGTTTAATGTTCCTGAAAGCATCCAGTCATCAGTCTCCAAACTGCAGCCTTGAGCTCCTGGTTCCTCAGGCTGTAGATGAGGGGGTTCAGGGCTGGAGGCATCACCGAGTACAGAACTGACAGGGCCAGATCCAGGGATGGGGAGGACATGGAAGGGGGCTTCAGGTGAGCAAACATGGCAGTGCTGAGGAACAGGGAGAGCACGGCCAGGTGAGGGAGGCAGGTGGAAAAGGCTTTGTGCCGTCCCTGCTCAGAGGGGATCCTCAGCACAGCCCTGAAGATCTGCACATAGGAGAAAACAATGAACACAAAACAGCCAAATGATAAACAGGCAGTAACACCAAGAAGCCCAAGTTCCCTGAGATAGGATTTGGAGCAGGAGAGCTTGAGGATCTGTGGGATTTCACAGAAGAACTGGCCCAGGGCATTGCCATGGCACAGGGGCAGGGAAAATGTATTGGCCGTGTGCAGCAGTGAATAGAGAAAGGCACTGGCCCAGGCAGCTGCTGCCATGTGGGCACAAGCTCTGCTGCCCAGGAGGGTCCCGTAGTGCAGGGGTTTGCAGATGGACACGTAGCGGTCATAGCACATGATGGTCAGGAGGGAAAGCTCTGCTGAAATAAAAAAAGCAAAGAAAAAGAGCTGAGCAGAACATCCTGTGTAGGAGATGTTCCTGGTGTCCCAGAGGGAATTGTGCATGGCTTTGGGGACAGTGGTGCAGATGGAGCCCAGGTCGCTGAGGGCCAGGTTGAGCAGGAAGAAGAACATGGGCGTGTGCAGGTGGTGGCCGCAGGCTACGGCGCTGATGATGAGGCCGTTGCCCAGGAGGGCAGCCAGGGAGATGCCCAGCAAGAGGCAGAAGTGCAGGAGCTGCAGCTGCCGCGTGTCTGCCAATGCCAGCAGGAGGAAGTGCCTGATGGAGCTGCTGTTGGACATTTGCTGGGGCTGCACATGGGGACCTGTTCATGGAGAAAGGACAGTGAAATTTAGAGGAGATACCTGTAACCAAAATCAAAGACATTTCCCATACACCCTCCATACTGTAACACACACAAACATCCTTTTTTGTTCAAGAGTTCTGCAGTTTTCTTTTTGCTGGCTGTGGGAGATGGACCCTGTGTCTCTCCTGGTATTCCAAATATCAGAACCTTCAGCATTTCTGCTGCCCCTAGAGAACAGAGAAACTCTTAGCATTTCTCTGGGGCAAAACAGATGAGTGGACAGGGATGGGGGATGGTCTGTCTGTTCTGACCTGTTCCAGGATTTCTCTGGGCTTTCACCTTTCTCAGACAGAGGATAATCACCTTCCCATGTTTCCCCTTAAAATGTCACCAGATAATGCTCCCCCAGAGTCAAAATGGATCCCCTTCTCAGCCCAGCCCCACATTTTTAGCCAAGGACTCACATTGCTCATTTCACCAACCCAGCAGCATTTTCAGTGTCACAACACCTCTGCCTTTCCCCATCAAGCTTATAACTCAGAGATGCTCTAGGACAGGTTTGCATCCTGGATTGAAGCTCCCAGCTTGGACTGAAAATCTCAGGGGGACTTCCAAGTGTCCCTATGATGGCATTGGACTGAGGGAGATGCAGCTCCTTCCCTGGCTGCCCTGACAGCATTGCCCAGAGCCGGGCACTGGGGACAGCGTCACCCTGAGCCAGCTGTGCCCCCTGCCAGAGCCCCCAGGGCCGGGCAGCTGCTCCCAGCCCTGTGCTCTGCAGAGGGAACTGGGCCCGGGGCTGCAGAGCTGCCCCACGGCTCTGCTGCAGCTCTGCCTGCACAGGAGGGGCTGCACGCCTTGGAGCCCCGGCCCTGAGGGCAGAGGCTTGGCTGGGGCACAGGAGGGAGGGGGCTTGTTCAGAGGGAGGGGCTGCACTGCAGGGGATCCTGTGGGCATCTCTGAACTCTCCCTGCCACAGCATTGCTGGGTTTTGTTTTCTCTCATTGCCTGATCTTCTCTCTGCTTCCTGGAGATTTTCCTCCTGCAGGTGTTTCCCTGTGCCTGATCTCTCCCTGCCAGCACTCACAGACCCCAAATCTCTGTGCACTCTCCTTGGCCCTACAGAACCCTGCCTGTTTGCAGGGCACTGGCTGGGGGCAGGTTCTGTTTGCAGCTTGGAGAAAGGACAGCTCAGCCTGAGCCTGATGGCTCCAGCAAAGGTGATGCTGGTGCTGTCCATGGGCAGAGTGGCTGAAAGCACATTAGGGATCTCCTGTGCACGTATTGATCACTAAAAGTAACATTTTAGATGTCTCAGGCACTAGACAAAATACATAATTTAAAATTCATAATAAACTTTAGTATTTATCCCCCCTCCATGTCATTCTCCAATAGTAGGAAACTGAATACAAAGTCTTAGGAAATTTCCCCATTTCAATCACAATCCTTGTCTTGGAAATATTCTATGACTGATCAGAACCCTCAGCATGTTAG
>NW_022148548.1:0-17849 GCF_901933205.1 Camarhynchus parvulus | reverse complement strand
GAGACTGACAAGGTTCATTCACCCCACGGTGAGGAACACAAGACTGCTAAAACTCCTACAAAAAGCCCAGCTCAAGTAGCTAAATTCCCAAATAACTCCTGAATTCCCAGGCTTGGGGGCTTTGCCAAATGTGAGAATCATTTTCTCTTCATCAATGTCACCTTTGTGACAGATACACTGAAACTTCCAATTCCTTTTAATAATCTGTATTGGGCCAAATTTCCATTTTCCTTTTGTTGGAACCTGCCAGCAGATGAGCTGGAGCTGTTCAGGAACCGATGAATCTTGGAATTGCCACATCACTGCTTGGATTGTCAGTTTATTCATGTTTGGGATTTCTTTGTGCTTTCATCACATGTTACTTGTGGGAAAGCAAATATTCATCAAAAGTGATTTATGCAGAGGTAATTTTGATTTCTGCCAAGTTTATTTTGTCCAGTGCCCAGGGGATGCTCAAGGGGTCTCTGTGCCTCTCACCCTGGGGGATGCTTGGAAGGGTTTGGGAGGGTTGTCCCTGTCCCTGTCACCCCAGGCCATTCCCCAGGGCTGTCCCTGTCCCTCTCACCCCAAGGCCATTCCCCAGGGGTGTCCCTGTCCCCAGGGCCCCTGTCACCCCAGGCCATTCCCCAGGGGTCTCCATCATTCTCACCCAGGCAATGCCTTGGGGGTCTCCCTCCCCTCACCCCTGTGCCAGGGGGTGCTCGGGAGCAGTCTCTGTCCCTCTCAGCCCAGGGGATGCTCGGGGGTCTCTGTCCCCTCGCCCTGGGGGATGCTCGGGGGTCTCCATCCCTCTGGCCTCAGGCAATGCCTGTGCAGGGCTGGGCACCAGGGGCTCTGTGTCCCTCTCACGCTGAGGCTGCTCGGGGCTGGGGGCTCTCCGACCTTCTCAGCCCTGGGGAGGCGGGGTCTCTGTCCCTCTCAGCCCTGCTGTGACCCCACCCAAACATCATCGGGGCTCAGAGGGACAGGACAGCCCAAAACACCAGAAGGGCTGAACCTGGGATTTGGTTTGGGGCTGAGGATTTTAGGAAGGGGCTGGGGTGGGGCTGGGCTTGGAGTTGGGGCTGAGATTTGGATTAGAGCTGGGATTGGGGTTAAGGCTGGACATGGGATTGGCTTTGGGGCTGGGGTTGGGATTGGGTCTGGGGCCAGACAAGTCTGGCAGTGGGATGAGATTAAATACAGAACTGTGTGAGTGTGTCTGAACATGGGTGAGATTGAGACCAGGATCAGGGGTCAGGTTTGGGACTGAGCTCACCCAGGGCAGGACAGGGGGATGTCACTGCAGGATGTCCCTGGCATCGTCCCAGCCCTCCTCAGGCACCTCCAACCATGGGGGGCAGCTGGGTGCCCCAAGATCAGGTGCTCCCACGCTGCCCCTCAATACCATGCGAGCATTCCCAGAGGGGCAGCCCTGACTGTGACCCTTGGGGCTCTGGGATCAACCCTCACATCCCTGTGGGAGCAGCTGCAGGCAGGATGAGAGATTTCTCCCCCTCCCTAATTCCTGTGGAAGGATGAAGCCCAGCTGCCTTTTTCTTCTGGTGCCTCCTCCTCTCCTCAGCTGAGGATGTCAAACTCCCCAGGAGCAGGAAAATCCCCATTAAGCTGTTTTCCTTGTGACTGCAGCCTGGAACATCCACCCAGAACAAAGGACTTTCTAACAGCCCTGCTGAATGACACTGGGAGGAGGCTTGTGAGAATGGGAGGAAATTGTGTTTTGATAGGAAGTAAAGTTACAAAATTATTTCTTTCGGTCCAATTCATTTTCAGTCAGTTCCAGTTTGTTTTTCAAAGTGCCACCTTCTCAGCTGATTGTGTTTGTGTCTTCCTTTCTCTCCTGCCTCTCTTTGCCTGCTCTGTTTCTCTCTCCATGTCTCTCTTGACCCAGGGCAGTTCCCACCAAAGACCCTGCCCTGATTTAATTCCCAACCCAGGAGCTACAACAACCATGGGTGTTGAAGTTATGAAGGCTGGCAGTGAAATGGCGCTGTAAGATCTTGCTCCACTTGGCTTTTAGCTCCTTCTTGAGAGCTTTGCCTTCCAGGGCAGGAACATCTTTTCCTGGCTGGGAACTGCAATTCCAGCCCCTGGGAGGGGTGTGTGCCATGGATGCCAGAGGGGCATTCCCGAGGCTGCCAGGGTGCTGCTCCTGCCGTGCCTCCCAAGGAGCTGTGCAGGGCCGGGGGACAAGGTCCAGCAGCTCTGTGGGCTCCCAGAGCACACAGCAAAGGTGGCTTTGCCATTTTCCAGCACCTTCCCCGCTGGAAGCAGAGGCAAGAAGGGAATCGAGTCCCCGACGGAACGATTGGAGTGGGAAGGGACCCTGCCCATGGGTTACGATTTCACGAGGGAGAGACGCCTCTGCCCCAGTGAAGGTACAAATGAGACCATGGGAATGCAACCTGCGGATCTGCTCGAACTTGGACTGAACTGAACAAGAAATGGGAAGAAGAAAGGGAGAGAAACAAATCGGGAAGAGGTCTCAGAGAGACAGAAAGAAATAGGAATGAGGTCTCAGGGGTAGAGAAAGAAATAGAAAAGAGGTGTCAGAGGGACAGAAAGAAATAGGAAAAAGGCTCCGGCCCAGACTCCGCAGCTCGCAGGAACACCCGCAGGGTGCAGCGCCCCTCACAGTTTCAGCCAATCAGAGAACGCGCTGAACAATTTCCAGCCAACCAGAGCTTTTCTCGCCGATGACTCACCGGTTGCCAGGCGGCCCCGCAGAGCCCAGCGGCCCCGGGCGGGTTTGGGGCTCGGGCCGGGGGGACGGATCCGCCCCGGGGGTCCCCGAGCCCCCGCCCGCCCCCGGGGCCGATCGGGGGCTCCCCACCCAGCAGCCGGTGCTGCGGGGCCGCGGGGCAGAGGGGTGGGAAAGGGGGGCCGGGCTGGGAGCGGAGGAAATGCGGGAGGAGGAAGAGGATGGACAGGAGGAGCAGGAGCAGGGGGAGAATCCCGGCGCTCGCAGCGCCCGCACGCTGAGCCTGCAGCACCCCTGCCCCGGGAGCATCGCCCCCAGCCCCGAGCCGCAGGTGAGGGCGGAGGCCGAGCCCGCCCGGCTCCAGCCAGGGGCTCTCCGGGAGGATTTTTGGAGAGTGTTCGGAGCCGGCAGATCCCGGACTCGAGCCCCGGATATCTCCGGGCTCCCTCAGAGGAGCTTTTCGGGGGACAGGAGCCGCGATCGCCCCTCGGGAGGGTCCCGGGGGGCTCCACGTGGGGATGGCCCGGTACCGGCAGGGCGGGACATTGGTTTTGGGGATCCCCCGTGAGAGCCGGGGCTGTGGAACAGAGGGGACCCCCGGGGCGGGAGAGGGGAAGGGGCGATAGCGGAGCTGGGGACCCCGGCAGCCCGGAGATGAGGGGGGACGGGACCCCCTGACCCTGACAGGGCTGTGTCCTGGGGTGACTTCATGATGCTCGTACCCCATCGGTCCGTTTAGCCCACAAATGAGTTCTGCACCTTTAAGGCTGGTTCTGAGAGCTTGAAGGGGAGGAGGAAGAAGCTGCAGTTTGTTTCCATACACTGCACTCACTCCTCCACATTCTGGCTCCTGGACTGTTGTGGTGCCTTAAGGAGCTGGAACAGAGACCACACGGAGCTAAGAGGAATGAAGTGGATTTTTATTGAAGTGCCTTCAAAGGCCACGCTCAGGCAGTACAGGAGCCACAATTATGGCTCTGCCCAGATGGCTCCAAGATGGGAGCAAAAGAGGGCTCTGTCATGGGCTCTCACATTTTTATAAAGTTTTAGTCCATTTGCACAGGAGTTAACTGCCCAGTTAATAGCTTCAAATTACAAAGTTTCATTTTCCTTGCTTGCTTGCCTGCCCTCCTCTTTCCACATTGTTTATGCTTTGGGCCTGAAGTTGATGAGATTGTCCTTGAGTCTCCAGGATTGTTTTGTCTTCACCACCCTGAGAAAAGATCCCAGTAACACTTAATATAAAGCTAAAAGCTGCACATTAAAACAGAACAGAAAAACTTAAAACCTAATGTATCAGTTGTCTGTGGACCTACAGCAGGACAGAGCTCTCCTTTGCTTTTTAGTTCGTTTTTTAGCTTGCTGAGGCAGAGAAGTTCCCCAAATGTTGTTTTTTTTTTTTCTTTGGAGCTGTTTAAACCTGCTCTGGACTGAACACCCAGAACACCACCGGCAGCTCGCACCTGTGGCCCACTGGGCCGAGCCTGGGCCAGGGCATTTCCAGCACTGGAGGGACTGATAAGAGACTGATAAGAGACTGAGTGACCTGAGCTACAGCCCACAGAGGGACTTTTTGAGTTCTTCATCTCTTTTGTAGCGGCAAGAGGTTTTATTGTTTAGTATTGTTCATTTTTTTGTGCTGGTGAATGCTTTGCCTGTTAAATAAACAGGTTTTTTGCACTTTTGTCCAAGGAAATATTTTTCTGATCTGGCTGGGGGTAGGGGCTGCTTGAATTTGCTTTTTAGAGAAACCCCTTTGGAGGATTTCTCCCAAATTTGCCCCTAAACCAGGACAGGGTGGTGGGAAGAGGAAGGAGCCCCAAGTGGCTGGATTGAGGAGCGGTTGGAGAGGGGGACCCCGAAACCCCCCAGCATCCCTAAGCAGCACCCTGGGGAGGGGGGATCCGGGGACCCATGGGAACCCCAGCACCCTGAGGCACGTTGGGAAGAGCCCTGGTGATCCATGTTCCCTGTGATCCATGCTGGGAAGACACCTGTCCCTTTGCCTGCCCCTGTCAATGACCTGAGGTAGAATTGAGGAACATCAGGGTCTGGCCATGCCCGTGGCATTATATTCACTCCCACCTCAGGTCATTGCCAGGGGCAGGGACTTTCTCTCTTTATCCCTGGAGGAGAAGGGTCTCCTTTCCAGACAGGGAAAAATACGTGGCCAGGAAGTGCCAGTCATTGATGTTGTAGTTTTCCCTGTAAACAGTTTTTCTTATCCCTTCTGTTATCAATATTGTTTCTGTTCCGTTTGTTCTTTATCTCATTGCTGTTCCCAATAAATGGTTCTTATCCCAGCCTGGGATCTTTGCCTTTTGTGCTTTCCATGGGAGGCGGGAGGGCAGCGAGGGCAGCGGTTTTAGCGGGAGCTTTCCCATGGAAACCGAGAGCTGGTGCCAGCCCTGGGGCCATGGCAACAGCCTTGGGAGCGGGTCCCTGGCTGGGGCTGTGGGAACCTCTTCCCTCTGGTGCCCAGGGACAGGGGAGTGGAGGGAACGTTTGCAGCGGGAGGCTCAGCTTGGATGTGGGGAAAAGGTTTTTGCCCAGATTCCTCCCCAGGGAAGGCTCCCCAGCCCAGGGCTCTCTGAGCTCCAGCAGACATGCCAGGCCCCATTGTTGGGCTGTCCTGTGCAGGGCCAGCAGTTGGACTGGAGGATCCTGATGGGTCCCTCCCAGCTGCCAATTCTGTGCTTCTGGGATCCCATGAGCCTGGGGATGGGGCTGCCAATGGTTGCCATGGGGGCTCTGGCCATGGAGCTGGTGTCCATGGCAACCACCCCCGGCATGGGGTCTCCATGGAGCTGCCAACGGACAGCATAGCAACAGGGGGCTGGTGATGGTTGCCATGGAAACTGACCATAGCCATAGCAGACTGGGGGCTGGTGATGGTTGCCTGCTAAGGATCAGATTTGTCACAGGCCCTCAGAGGGGTTCCATGGGGACCTTCCAAGAGTCTCCAGGCTGTTCCAGAGCTGGAATGTCACAGGCACAGACAGGGGCTCCATGGAGAACTCCCAGGGCTTTCTGGGGATGGTAAAGAGCCCTGTGGTCAGAGGCAGTCCCAGCCATTCCATGGTGACATCCCAGGGCACCTTGGGCTGCAAAGGCACCGATCTGTCACAGGCACTCACGGGGGCTCCACGGTGACATCCCAGGAGTGCCCAGGCTGCCAAAGAGCCGGGATGTCCCAGGCACTCCCAGGGGTTCCTGTCATGGGCACAGTGGGAGCTTCAGGCAAAAGGTTTATTTCTTTATTGGAGAAACACCTGCTGAGTCATGAGGTGGAGAAATGACACCAAACAGCCACCATGGATCCTCAAACTCCTGTGGGGCCCCTAGACTTCTAAAATTCTTTCTAAGAGAGGAGACTGGGAATGGCTGGATCCAATCCCAGCCCCAGACTTAGTCAAAAGGTGTAAAAGATTGGACAGGTGGAATTGAACTGAAACCAAATTTGTCCCACTGGATTAATGATGGAAAGCCAGATAAATTTACATAAATATATCTCTGACTGATTCTGATCATGATCAGACAGAAAGATCTAAACCAGAGTTGTTTACTCCACAGTGCAGGAGCTCTAACAATTATTAGATTATAGTGCTCTAGGCAGCAATTTTGAAGTCAACAGGGCCTTGCTGGAGTTGTTGGAGCCCATTGCAGGCAGAGCCTCCTGCTCCAGCAGGAACTGCCTTTCCTGTGCCATCAGCAGGGCAGGTCCCGCTGCAGGAACAGCCCCAGGCCAGCCCCAGCACAGGGAAGGCCTCGGGCACAAGGGCAGAGTGCCGTGCTGGGAGCTGTGCCAGGGACAGCCTGAGGCACCAAAGGCACCTTGGCAGCAGCAGCTGCTTGCAGGCCATGGCCAGAAGCCTCCCTTGGCAGCCCGGCCTGGTGGCCACCACTGCAGAGCTGCTGCCTCAGGGCTCATTCCTGGCTGGGCTCTGAAAAGCCACTGCTGCTCCAGGAGCCTGACTGGGAAGCCATTGGCCCCAGCACCTCGGGGACAAGATATTAATGACAAAACTCTTCATGCCAGCAGAGCCAAGGCAGGGGCAGAGGAAAGGGCAGAGCCAGGCCCAGGGGACAGGGCTGCCATGGTGATGGCTGTGAGGTCACTGCCCCTGCAGCAGCCTGGCTGCCCTCAGCAGACATTCTGGCCAGAAGCGTTGTGAGGGCACCCAGCACATCAGAGAACCCACACTACAGGAATTCTGTCACTGGGGATGAGAGGGTTTCACTGGGTCAGGCTGCACAAAGCTCCTGCTCTTGGACAATTCCTGTGAAGGGGAATCCACTTCTCTGGAAAAACAGCTGCAGTTTTGTTCCACTCTCATCACTGTAAAATATTTCCTGTTGTAACAAATGTTAATTTGCCCTCATTCATTTTATTGACATTGACCCTTGTTCTGTCACTGCAAGATTTAGGAGAAAAAAACTTTTATCACCATTTTTCCATTTTCACCGATCTTGGAAAGGACACAAAAATCTCCCAAGATGGGGTTTGGAGGCCTCATCTCAAAACCAGCTGGTAGAGGCTGCAGGCTCTGGGCTCAGTGGTGTGGAGACTGAGGACAGAACAGGAATAGCCTGGGAGGGATGGAAGGGTGGTGTCAGAGAGGCTGGAGCTTTTCTTCATAGTGGGAATGAGCCTGAAGAAGACATAATAGCACCAAGGGCAGCTGGGGAGGCCCAGAGTGGACACCAGGAGAAAGGAATTTCCCTGCCAGGGCAGGGCTGTGGTGCAGCACGTCCCCCAGCAGGAGCCTGGAGCAGCCCAAGGCTTTGTGTGGGCAGGCAGAGGCAGGCAGGAGGCAGAGCTGTCAGCAAAGGAAGGGGCCAGCCAGGTGGGGCAGCCGGGGGATGCCGACAGCCTGCAGGGACAGAGGCGCAGGTTTGCTCAGCACCAGAGACACCTTTGCCTTGCTTGTCCCCACCTGTCATCACTGCCACCAGTGTTCTGCTCTACCTGGAACCTGGGGACACTTTGTCAGTCCTGTCCCTCAGATGGATCTATTTAAAGTATGAGAAACTTCAGTGTTTCACTCTCTTTTTGAGTCCCTGAGAAGTTCTTTGAGCCCTCTCTGAGGGACTGAGTCTGATGCAAAGAGCACCAAAGCCCCAGAGGGTCATTAAAGTCCTGGTGCTGTGTCTGTGCTGCTGAGCTGGGCCGGGCTCCTGGCCCAGAGGCAGCTCCTGGCAAGGGCAGCGCTGCAGAGAGACAGCTCTGGCCAGGAGCAGCTCCTGTGCACAGCCCAGCAGGGCTGGGGCACTGCCAGGGCCCCTCAGGGACACCAGCAGGGCACAGACAGAGCTCCCAGGGGCTCAGCACTGCCAGGGGCTGTGGCATGTCCCAGAGGGGACTGTGTCACAGCAGCACCTCTGTGGCTGTGTCATAGAGGCACAGAGCAGCTGGGATGTCAGCAAGGGGCTGTGTGACAGCACAGAGTGGGCTGTGTGAGGTCACAGGTTGGGCTGTGACATCACAGAGTTTGTTGTGTGAGGTCACTGAGCAGCTACAGGATCATAGAGGGGATTCTGTGACATCACAGAGCAGGCTGTGACATCATGGCATGCCTCTATGGCACCATGGAGCAGGCTGTGAGGTCAAAGTGTGTGCTGTGACATTACAGAGTGGCAGTATGACATCACAGAAAGGGTTTTGTGGCATCACTTAGGGGATTGTGACATCACACAGCTGTCTGTGACATCATAGAGTAGGGTGTGAGGCCATAGAGCATAGTCTGCCATCATAGAGGGTGGCTCTATGACACCAGAGAGTGGGTTGTGACATCACTGGGTGGCTGTGGAACATCATAGAGCAGGTTGTGACATCACAGAACAGACTGTGACATCACAGTGTGACTTTGTGACATCAGAGTCTTCTGTGACATCACAGAGCAGTTGTGTAACATCACAAGGGACTGTGTGACATCACAGAGGACTGTGTGACATCATAGGATGCAATGTGACATCACAGGGATGCTCTGTGACATCTCAGATTTGACTCTGGGACATCACAGGGGCTGTGTGACATCCCAGGGGCTGTGTGAGGTCACTGGGGGAGGTCACTCTGCCCCGGCCCCCCCTCACAGTTCCCCCAGAGCAGTCCAACCCTGCTCGTGCACAGTGGGGTCCCCTGTCCCCCGGGTCCCCCCGCCCCCGGCCCCGCAGCCTCCCCCCAGAGGATGTTCCACGAGATCGACCCCAGAGCCTGACACGGGGACGGGGGCCGGGGCCCTGGGGGGGTGGCACAGGGGACAGGGACCCCCGGCAGCGTCCCCCGTGTCCCCCAGGGCCAGAGCCTGGGCCAGGGCTCCTTCACCCTGTTACCAACGAGGCCTTGAGAGCGCTGAAAAAATCCCCAGCAAGGGATCAGCAAAACCAGATTGAATATTAAGGGACAGCAGCACAAAGTTCCTTGGCAAGAGTCACTCTGCTCCTGAGTGGACACTTCAGGCACACCAAGGAAACAAAGCAACAACAAAACCAAACCAAATCCAGGCAATGAAACCAGAAATGAACAGAGAACTGTCCTTGTGTGTGTGTGACAAAGGACAGTGAGGGCAAGGATAAAAGGAATACGGCCCAAAAGCTTAACAGAACTCAAACTTAACAGGATTTAACTTATCCCTTAACCTTAACTGGTACCTTCAACTTCACAATTTAGCAAAAGAACAGCACTTAACAATTTAACAAGAACTTAAAACCTAAACCAAATTTAAGGTGGAAAACATTAAACAATATTCGAGAACTGTAACTTATATTAAACTTTGTTACAAAAAAGGACTCTTAAGGGCATTTTTAAAAAGGAATATGGCCCAAAAGCCTGACTGACTCAGCTATCCAAACTCAAGCCCCTCAGAGACAATTTCTGCCAAAACAGGCACTCCTGTGTGCACACAGACACACAGAGTATGCAAGGCACCTGTGAGAAATTCCCCTGAGGGCAGGAAATGCTCCCTATGACTTTTCATTTAGCAGAGGCTGAGCATTTAACAGGGGGGCGGCCCAACATATAACATATTGGGGATCCCCAAAGTGCAGCAACGGGAGAGTTCCCGGCTGGGAGAGGCCCCATTCAGAGGGAGTGGCTGGCCCAGGAGACTCAACCTTATCTACAGGCAATGTTTCATCAGTCCCAGCCATGGTTCATCCTGGCGCACTGGGCACCAACAGCTTTCTTTGGCAGTGTGAGAACAGGGATGTTGTGCCACTGAGGGAACAAAACCAGTTCCCAGGGCTGCTCCTACAGAAAGCAGGAGCTGGTTGGGCAGCAGCAGTGCCTGGAGCAGACAGTGTTTGTGATGAGCTGCAGAGGAGCTGAGCCCAGGGGCTGTTGGCCAAGGCCGAGCCCCAAGGAGCATTTCTCAGCTGGCAGGGCGGCCTGAGAAGGGGAGGGGGAATGCAGCAGCACAGGGCCCATGGAACCAAGGGACCATTGTGACACTGTGGGGCCCTGTGAGACCAAGGGACCATTGTGACACTGTGGGGCCTGTGAGACCAAGGGACCATTGTGACACTGTGGGGCTGAATGGAATCATGGAGAGCACTGTGACATTGCTGGGCCTCATGGAACCAAGGGGGCCATACTGACTCTGTGTGGCTCCATGAAATGTAGGGATCATTGTGATACTGAGAGGCCCCATCAAACCAAGGGTCCATTGTGACACTCTGGGGCCTCATGGAACTGTGGAGACCATTGTGACACTTTGGGGTGTCATGGAACCAAGGGGCCATTGTGACACTGTGAGACCCCCATGGTCTCACAGTGACATTAAAAAGGTCTATTGTGACATTGCAAGGCCTCATGGAAACATGGAGATACCATTAGGACACTGCAAAGCCTCATGGAACCAAGGGGCCATTGTGACATTGCAATGGGCCTGACATTGAGGTCACTCATGGAACCAGTCCATGACCCTGGGGTGAACACCTGGGGAGCCAGTGGGGCCTTTGTGACACTGCAGGGCTGCATGGCAAAGGTCCCCAGGGCCTGATGTCATCAATGGTCCATTGTGACATTGCCAAAAGGGACCATTGGAACAGGGTCCAAAGGTCCATTGTGACATTGCAGGGCTCATGGAACAGAGGAGTCACATGACATTGTGGGGCCTGGGGAACCACGGAGAACATTGTGACACTGCAAGGCCCCATGGAATCATTGGGACCATTGTGACACTGTGGGGCCTTCTGGAACGTAGGGGCCCATGTGACATTGTGGGACCCCAATGAACCAAGGGAACACAGAACAGGTCTGGCTGGTTTGGCCTCCTGTGGACTGCCTGACTGGTCCAGCTGCCCTTGGCATGTTGAGGGTCTCATCTGCTGCTGAAACACTGGGGCTCCGTGCTTTCCTTCCCAATGGAAAAGAACTGTCCTTCTCCAGGCACCCATGAACAGAACTGGGATTTCACCTCTAAATTTCCTTATATCCGGGGATTGTTCCAATAGGAATATTGCCAGGACAAGTCTGCCTGGCAATGGTTTCACAAGGGTCACCTCTCTTCTGTCCCTAAAACACTGGGGAAGGCTCCATGCTTTCCTTCCTATAGAAAAGAACTGTCCTGCTCCTCCAGGTGCCCATGGCTGAGACTGGGGTTCCACCTCCAAAATTCCCTAAATCCAAAGACTGCTCCCAGACAAAATCTGCCATTCCTGACAAGTCTGGCTGGCCTTGGCCTAGTGAGGCTCTCACCTGCCTTCCAAACACTGGGGCTCTGTGCTTTCCTTCCTATGGAAAAGAACTGTCCTTCTTGGCCAGGTGCCCATGGCCAGAATTGGGATTTCACCTCCAACATTCCCTGTTGTGACAGACTGGAGGAGATTGTTGGCTGGAAACATTTCATGTGTGGGGGAGGAAGGGGCAGGTCCAGCCTTGCCCTGCCCTGGAACCCCAGCCCTGCCCTGCCCTGGAACCCCAATCCCCCAGAGCCTCTATCCCAGCCCAGCAGTGGCTGCCAGTCCCTGGCACAGCACAGGCAATGCTCCACAGCCACCTCTGCAGCCCCAGCCCAGCTCCTGAGGGACCAAATGAGCCCAAGTCCCACCTGGGGGAAGGGCCCAGGAAGACCAAGGGGTATTGAAGGCTGACCACAAGGCAAGCACACATCTTGACCCTACCTCCTCTTGGAATTTCCATCTGAACACTGCTGGAATCCAGGAGTTGGAAGCTGTGTGTGTGCTTCTCTGTATCTTTTATGTTTTTCTCTCTTTCTGTGTCTTCTTCTCCTGCTTCTGTGCTCCTGCAAATTTTGATTAACATTAAATTGAACAGGCTTAGAGTTTGTGAAGTTAAATGGGCCAAGTCAATGCTTTGAGAAGTGTTTTTGTTGGTTGAATGTTTGTCGTAGTTTGACATGAGAAGAATTTTTTAAAGTAATACAAAACTTTCTGTGTAACTGACAATCTGTTAAACCACTAAGATACTGAACAGGCCTCTGTTAAACACAAATGTTAAAGATGAAAAAACCCAGGAATCTCCTCTTTCTTTTCCAGTCAACAAAGAAGAAACGGGCTCCAGCCCCAGCCCCCATGTCACCCAAACTGAACCAAACCAAACCAAACAGAACTGAACCAAACCAAACCAAACCAAACCAAACCAAACCAAACCAAACCAATCCAAACCAAACCAAACCAAACCAAACCAAACCAAACCAAACCAAACCAAGCAACCCTGCCATGGGCCAAGCCCTTCCCCCTCCCCCAGGCTGCCCCCTCTCCATTGGCCCCATTCTAACCAAACCAAACCCCAACAACTGCCAAACAGGAAAACAAAAGAGGCTCCAAAACCCCAACCAGAACAAAGCCAGCCACAGCTATTAAAATCTTACCATCAAGCCCCCTCCACCCAACACAACTCAAACCAAAAACCCCTACAACCTACAACCTATATAAAATAACCCCACAACAAAAATTAAACACAAGAAAGCCAAAAACTAACCATAAAACCAATCCTAACACATCCCAACCACAACTTCCACCAAAAGCTACTGGTAAGTCAGGTGTTAATCCTTTCAATACTTGACTCTCCCCTCGAGTAAAAGAAAAAAAAACAAAATAGAAGTATATAAAAAAAAAAAAAAAAACCCCCATCAAAGTAAGTAAAGAAGAAATTAAATCTCAAAAAAAAAGAAAATTTTTTTAATATTAAAACTAAAATCTTCTTATAAATGATAAAGAAAAAACTCTTTTTCTTTATAACACCTAAAAGTATATATAAAATTCAAATTAATATCAAACAAAAACCTCCATACTAAAAGAAACAAATCTTAAAATAACTGTAGTTTCATAAAATGTTTAGACAGGGATAAAAAAACATAGTAATCCCGTACCCCCAAGAGAAGATCGCTATTCCCAGAGAGAAAAATAATTTTAAAAGTAAATAAAAAAATCTTATACCTTTAAATAATTCATCTTTAAAACAATACCCCATAAGTCTACATGGCCCGTCAACAACTTGTAAAAAAGCTTGCAGCAATAAAAACAGCTTCAAAATAACAAAGTTCCCCAGACAACTGTTATCCATGACAAAATTAGGAATGACAAAAAACTAATTTTTCTCCTCTTGTAAAAAAATCTCCATAACCTTAACAAGAAAAGCTTCTCTCCCTAACTAAAAAAAGACTATTCTAGAAATAGTAAACTAACAAGAAATTTTAAGTTTACTTTCTTTATATTGTCAGTAAAAAGGAAAAGTTGTAAAGAAAACAAAATTGTTCTGAAGAGTTTCTTTTAATTCTTACTGCTTTTTTCTTTTTTAATTTACTCTTATTAACATTTTCTTTATACTCTTTTAAAACTTTAAGCCTACTTTACTTTTCTTGAAATCCTGTCTCACAACAAAATAAATACATAAATAATTAACCGAAACTAAAACCCACCACACTCATCAATTCATTAATAAAGAAATCTCAAAATTAGGAAAATCTTAAATTAACAAAACAAAACCACTACAATGTCATAATAAACATTTTGCCAAAGGTTCTCTGATTTTCTGAAGTTCCCAGTAGAGGCTGTTTGGTTGTTTTCAGCTCCTGAGAATCTCTTGTTGGTATTTCTCCAGTACATAAAACTCAGAATGCACAAACAATTGTAATTCCTTTAAATATCTCCTTGAGAGAGTTGTTTGGGGGATGGGAGTCAGGGCTTGTGTGTCCTGCTTGGCCCAGCCCAGGCAGGGCTTTCCCAGCCACATTCCACACTCCATTGCCCAGCTGGAGCCGCTGCTGCCTCTGAGTTGTGCTGCCCCAGCCCCAGGGACGCTCTCCTTGTCTGCCCATTCCCCCACGGTCTCTGGGCGGGGGGATGGCCTCACTGGGGGCTGCTGACATCCTCAGCACCTTGGAGGCTGCTGCTGAATTTTCCTGCTCCAGAGGCTTGTTCAGCCTGCAGCTCTTCAGTGCAGGAATTCAGTGTCCCAGGGCTCATTAACATTCAGAACACCTTAACAAGCCAAGCCTCTGGGAATAATTTGATTTTAATTTTCAAATCTTTGGGTTAATAATTTTGTGTATTTTAATTTAAACAGACAGTGAGAAAATCTTTTAGGTCCTGTTTGGTTAATTAGACAGATCATGCAGTTTGAATAGATATGAAAATCAAGACCCTTCATGGCTGACAATCAATCAGACTCTGTCCCTACCCCCTCCCCCCCAAGCCCTGCACTCTGAGCAGCCTTGTGCAAATCTGAGCTCCCTCCCTTGGCTGCACCTGCAGCTTTCAGCTCCCCAACTCCCACCTGCTTTCCTTGGAGAAGGAGCTGCCCGAGACACAGAGGGATGTTCATTTCTTGTCAGCCAACAAAGCCAAGGCAAGGCACAGCTCCATCCAATGCAAAAGTCATTCCTCTGCTGGATATTAAATCCACTTTCCACAGCAGACAGTCTCAGAGCAATGGAAAACACCTTCTGTGCCCAGCACAGATCCCAAGGTCCCCCCAAACCCTCCCTGCCCCGATTCTGCCCAGATTTGCTCTTTGCACACACGAGTCACAGGCTGAAGTCAGGAGCTCCCTCCATGGCCAGAGGGAGGAAAAGAGAGAAAGGGGATGAAGAGCTCTCCTGTGCAGAGCCAAGGGCCAAGTGCAGCCCCTGCAGTGGGAACCACAACTCATCAGGTTTGTGTCCTTTGGGCTCAGGGCCTGGTGACACTCAGAGGCACAGAAAGGTTTCTTGCCAGCAAACACAAGTTGAACATTTGAACAGTTTAATAACCATCACAGCTCTTCCCTCAGCTCTCTGGGATGTCCCAGCAGCATCTGACATGTCCACCATCCTGAAGGGATTTCTGTACAGGAACTGTCATAGACAGACAAAAGAAAAGGTAATTCTGTGATTGATATAAGCACAATTAAGATACTGACTAATGTGCTATTTATTTGAACTTCAGAAAGACTGGGCAACTCACTGAAGCTCAAAGCATGAAACCAGTCAGCTGAGAGGCACTTGAATCACCAGAAAGCATCTGGAGGAGGAAATCTGGGAGGAATGGGAAGAATATAGATCCATGTGGTCTATTGAAGACATGCCCTTAGACATGGCCATTTAACCAGGAGGGCTGGAAACACCTGATGGAAAATAGAGATTAAATAATAAACTGAATATTGGTGACACAAGTAGATGGGAAGATCAGTATTTCTTCTCCTTCTGCCCTCAGTACACTTCCTGGGAAATCCCCCTTCCTGGTGGCAAAACTTTGCCATTTCTCAAAAAGTACTCAAGTGACCCAGATAATAAAAGAATGTTGGTGGCAAAGATAGAGGGGAAGATCAGTATTTATTTCCGTGCCATCAATAGAAGAATCCAGTAGATCCAGGAAATTCCTGTTATTGATGGGAAAATCTTGCAATTACTTAAAAGTGCTCAAATAACCCAGATAATAAAGATTTGCTTGTATATTATGAAACTAACAGGTATTAACACCTGTTCCCGTTTCCAGGCAGACATTGCCTTTGTGCCCATGGACAGGCAGTGCCACTTGTGCCCTGAGGTGCCCAGCTGGGATTGGATCTCTCCCAGAGCACCTGAGGGAGAGCAGAGCACCTTGCAAGCTGCAGGTCCCTGACAGCCCCACAGGGCTCCTGTCCCATCAACATCTGCTCTGCTCCAGTCTGAAACAGGGCCCAGCATGGTGCTGGGATCATCAGAGAGCTGAGGTGTGTGCTGGAATTCAATGCCCAACCTTGCTCATTCTGTGATTCTCTGGAACCAGCCATGGAGCAGTTGTGAGAGCCTGGGGACAATGGAATCAAGGGGCCATTGCTCCATTGCAAGGACTCTGGGAACTGAGGGAACAATTGTGACACTGTGGTGCCCCATGGAACCAAGGGTCCCTGGGGACACTGCAGGATCTTGTGTCACCAGGGCTCCATTGTGACACTGCAGCACCAAGGAATTCATTGTGGCACTCTGAGGCCTCATGGAGCCAAGAGGCCACTGTGACCCTGCACGGGCCTTGTGGAACCATGCAGAGCATTGTGACAGAGCAGGACCTGGTGTCATGATGGGGCCATGGTGACACTGCAGGGCCCCATGGAACCAAGGGGCCAGTGCTGCTCCTCAGGGACTCCTGGAATGAAGGAAACATGTTTGACACCGTGGTGGCCCTTGGGACCAAGAGGCCATTGTGACACTGTGGAACCAAGGAGAGCATTGCTGCACTGCCAGACTTCATGGAATGGAACTGTGACAGGAGGGCCTTGGGGACCACAGTGTCATTGTTACACTGTGGGGCCCAAGGATCCAAGGGACTTTGTGACACCAAGGGGTCCCATGGAACCAAAGGGACATTGTGACACTGGGAGGCCTCATGGAATCATGGAGACCATTGGGACACTCTGGGGCCTCATGGAACCATGGTGACAGCAAGTTGTCTGGGAGTGTTGATCTGCTGGAGGGTAGGAGGGCTCTGCACAGGGCCCTGGACAGGCTGGATCCAGGGCCCAAATCCAACAAGGTGAGATTTAACAAGTCCAAGTGCCGGGTCCTGCACTTTGGCCACAACAACCCCTGCAGCACTACAGGCTGGGGACAGAGTGGCTGGAGAGCAGCCAGGCAGAAAGGGACCTGCAGGGACTGATGGACAGCAGGCTGGACATGAGCCAGCAGGGTGCCCAGGTGGCCCAGAGGCCAAGGGACGTTCCCACGGTGCAAAGCCAGGAACTGCAATGGGGAGTGGGGCCAGAGAGGAAAGGGCAAACAGGGATGGGCTGTTTGCAGGGGAGGGAACAGGGTGGGCAAGAGGAAAGAATTTGTACCAGGGCATAGTAAACAAAGCAGAAGTGAAGCCAAAGGAAATGCTCAGGGCAGTTTGGGGGTGGCTGCCAGGCAGCCCTGGCTCTGAGCAACAGCGTCTGCAGTGGGACAGGAAACTCCCAGCTGATGGGAACAAACTTTCTGGCTGAGTGCAGAGGCCAGGACAAAGCTGAGTGGTTTCCCTGGTGTCCCCCAGCCCTTGCTGGCCCCAGGGGCTGATGGCATTTGTGCTGCCTCAGGTTCATGTCCCCACAGCAACAGCATGGGGGTGCTCCCCCTGCTGTGTGCAATGCAAACAGGGGCTGCTGAGCCAGTGCTGCCGTGTCTGTGCCTGCAAGGATGGGGCACCTGTGTGAGCTGGGGGAGAGGCCAGGGCTGCAGAGGGGGGATGTTGTTGGCAGCTCCATCAGGACACTCTGGGACGCTGCCCTGGGCTGTGCAGCGCACTGGGGATGGATCAGCCCCTGCTCTGCTGCTCCTTCCCGTCTGCCCCAGGGCCCTTGCAGAGCCCCAGCCATGCTGTTTGCCCCAGCCTGCCCACGGCCAGCCTGGGGGCTGCTCACGGGGGTTTCTGTGCTGAGCATTGGCCTGGCCGTGTTCTTGAGAGAGCCTGGGCAAGGAGCCTGGAGCCCCAGGGGCCTGGCCTGAGGCGTCAGCGCTGCCCCAGCAGTGCCCATGGCCTGTCCCTGCTGCAGCCCCGGCACTGCCACCCCCAGGGCTGTGCCCCGGCCCCGAAGCACTCAGGCCCTGCAGCAACAGCAGGGCCACCAGGGCAGCGGGGGCAGGGCCACGGCAGCAGCACTGGCAACACCAAGTGCTGCTGCTGCTGGGCACAACTGCTGGGCCAGCCCTGATCTGCCCCCAGCTCTGCACACAGACATTGCTGCTGCAGC
>NW_022148547.1:0-17867 GCF_901933205.1 Camarhynchus parvulus | reverse complement strand
TGAAACAAAAGTCACCAGCACCGGTTCCTTATTGCAGATTGTAGGACTCCATTGGCACTATCAAACAAGCCCGAGTTGGCACTGGTGCCAGCTTGGGTCTGGGAAGCATTCCCTGTATCGCGGATTTTCAGGAGCCAGCCGGCCACTCCTGGCGTCAGGCCCCCAAACATAAACAACGGCCCTTTCCCTCTGAAACAAAAGACACCTGCCCTGGTCCTGATGGCAAATGGCAGTACTCCATTGGCACAATCAAACCAGCCCGAGTTGGCACTGGTGCCAGCTTGGGTCTAGGAGGCATGCTGCGTATTGCGGATTTTCAGGAGCCAGCCGGCCACTCCGGGCCTCAGGACCCCAAATATAAACAACGGCTTTTCCCCTTTGAAACAAAAGTCACCAGCGCCGGTTTTTGATGGCAGATTGTAGGACTCCGTTGGCACTATCAAACCAGCCCGTGTTGGCACTGGTGCCATCTTGGGTCTGGGAGGCATCCTGCGTATTGCGGATTTTCAAGAGCCAGCCGGCCACTCCGGGCCACAGTGCCCCAAGCATAAACAACGGCCGTTTCCCTCTGAAATAAATGTCACCAGCCCCTGGTCCTGATGGCAGATTGTAGGACTCCGTTGGCACTATCAAACCAGCCCGAGTTGGCACTGGTGCCAGCTTGGGTCTGGGAGGCATCCTGCGTATTGCGGATTTTCAAGAGCCAGCCGTCCACTGCGGGCCACTGGGCCCCGAACATAAACAATGGCACTTTCCCTGGGAAGGAAAAGTCATCAGCCCCGGTTCCTGATGGCGGATTGTAGGACTCCGCTGGCACTATCAAACCAGCCCCAATTGGCACTGGTGCCAGCTTGGGTCTGGGAAGCATTCCATGTATCGCGGATTTTGAGGTGCCAGCCGGCCACTCCAGGCCACAGACGCCCAAACATAAGCAACGGCACTTTCCCTGGGAAACAAAAATCGCCTGCCCAGGTTCCGGATGGCAGATTGTAGGACTCCGTTGGCACCATCAAACCAGCCCGAGTTGGCAGTGGTGCCAGCTTGGGTCTGGGAATCATTCCCTGTATCGCGGATTTTCAGGAGCCAGCCGGCCACTCCGGGCCACAGAGCCCCAAGCATAAACAACGGCCGTTTCCCTCTGAAACAAAAGTCACCAGCCCCTGGTCCTGTTGGCATATTGTAGGACTCCGTTGGCACTATGAAACCAGCCCGAGTTGGCACTGGTGCCAGCTTGGGTCTGGGAATCATTCCCTGTATCGCGGATTTTCAGGAGCCAGCCGGCCACTGCTGTCCACAGACCCCCAAATATAAACAACGGCCCTTTCCCTCTGAAACAAAAGTCACCTGCCCAGGTTCCGGATGGCAGATTGTAGGACTCCGTTGGCACTATCAAACCAGCCCGAGTTGGCACTGGTGCCAGCTTGGGTCTGGGAAGCATTCCCTGTGTCGAGGATTTTCAGGAGCCAGCCGGCCACTCCGGGCGTCAGGCCCCCAAACATAAACAACGGCTGTTTCCCTCTGAAACAAAGGACACCTGCTTTGGTCCTGATGGCAAATGGCAGTACTCCATGGGCACTATCAAACCAGCCCGAGTTGGCAGTGGTGCCAGCTTGGGTCTGGGGGGCATCCTGCGTTTCGTGGATTTTAAGGAGCCAGCCGGCCAATCTGGGCCAGAGAGCTCCAAGCAAAAACAACGGCTGTTTCCCTCTGAAATAAAAGTCACCAGCCCCTGGTCCTGATGGCAGATTGTAGGACTCCGTTGGCACTATCAAACCAGCCCGAGTTGGCACTGGTGCCAGCTTGGGTCTGGGAAGCATTCCCTGTATCGCGGATTTTCAGGAGCCAGCCGGCCACTCCTGTCCACAGACCCCCAGGCATAAACAACGGCCCATTCCCTCTGAAATAAATGTCACCAGCCCCTGGTCCTGATGGCAGATTGTAGGACTCCGTTGGCACTATCAAACCAGCCTGAGTTGGAACTGGTGCCAGCTTGGGTCTGGGAATCATTCCCTGTATCGCGGATTTTCAGGAGCCAGCTGGCAACTCCGGGCCACAGAGACCCGAACAAAAACAATGCCACTTTCCCTGGGAAGGAAAAGTCATCAGCCCCTGGTCCTGATGGCAGATTGTAGGACTCCGTTGGCACTATCAAACTAGCCCGAGTTGGCACTGGTGCCAGCTTGGGTCTGGGAAGCATTCCCTGTATTGCGGATTTTCAGGAGCCAGCTGGCAACTCCTGTACACAGACCCTCAAGCATAAACAACGGCCCTTTCCCGCTGAAACAAAAGTCACCAGCCCCGGTTCCTGATGGCAGAATGTAGGACTCCGTTGGCACAATCAAACCAGCCCGAGTTGGCAGTGGTGGCAGCTCGGTTCTGGGAGGCATACTGCGTATCGCGGATTTTCAGGAGCCAGCCGGCCACTCCGGGCCTCAGGACCCCAAATATAAACAACGGCCCTCTCCCTTTGAAACAAAAGTCACCAGCCCCGGTTTTTGATGGCAGATTGTAGGACTCCGTTGGCACTATCAAACCAGCCCGTGTTGGCACTGGTGCCAGCTTGGGTCTGGGGGGCATCCTGCGTATGGCGGATTTTCAAGAGCCAGGCGGCCACTCCGGGCCACAGAGCCCCAAGCATAAACAGCGGCCCTTTCCCTCTGACATAAAAGTCACCAACCCCTGGTCCTGATGGCAGATTGTAGGACTCCGTTGGCACTATCAAACAAGCCTGAGTTGGCACTGGTGCCAGCATGGTTCTGGGAGGCATCCTGCGTATCGCGGATTTTCAGGAGCCAGCCGGCCACTCGTAGGCCTCAGGCCACCAAATAGAAACTTCAGCCCTTTCCCTGGGAAACAAAAGTCACCTGCCCAGGTTCCTGATGGAAGACTGTAGCACTCCGTTGGCACTATCAAACCAGCCCGAGATGGCACAGGTGCCAGCATGGGTCTGGGAGGCATCCTGCGTATCGCGGATTTTCAGGAGCCAGCCGGCCACTCTGGTCCACACACCCCCAAACATAAACAACGGCCCTTTCCCTCTGAAACAAAAGTCTCCAGCCCCGGTTCCTGATGGCAGATTGTAGGACTCTGTTGGCACTATCAAACCAGCCCGAGTTGGCACTGGTGCCAGCTTGGGTCTTGGAGGCATCCTGCGTATCGCGGATTTTCAGGAGCCGGCCGGCCACTCCTGTCCACAGACCCCCAAATATAAACAACGGCCCTTTCCCTCTGAAACAAAAGTCACCTGCCCCAGTTCCTGATGGCAGATTGTAGGACTCCGTTGGCACAATCAAACCAGCCCGAGTTTGCGCTGGTGCCAGCTTGGGTCTGGGAAGCATTCCCTGTATCGCGGATTTTCAGGAGCCAGCCGGGCACTTTGGGCCACAGAGCCCCGAATATAAACAATGGCATTCTCCGTGGGAAACAAAACTCACCTGCCCTGGTTCCTGATGGCAGATTGTAGGACTCCGTTGGCACTATCAAACCAGCCCGAGTTGGCACTGGTGCCAGCTTGGGTCTGGGAGGCATACTGCGTATCGCGGATTTTCAGGAGCCAGCCGGCCACTGAGGGCCTCACGCTCCCAAATATAAACTTCGGCCCTTTCCCTTTGAAACAAAAGTCACATGCCCAGGTTCTGGATGGCAGATTGTAGGACTCCGTTGGCACTATCAAACCAGCCCGAGTTGGCGCTGGTGCAAGCCTGGGTCTGGGAAGCATTCCCTGTATCGCGGATTTTCAGGAGCCAGCTGGCCACTCCTGTCCACAGACCCCCAAATATAAACAACGGCCCTTTCCCTCTGAAACAAAAGTCACCTTCCCCGGTCCCTGATGGCAGATTGTAGGACTCCGTTGGCACTATCAAACCAGCCCGAGTTGGCACTGGTGCCAGCTTGGGTCTGGGAGGCATCCTGCGTATCGCGGATTTTCAGGAGCCGGCCGGCCACTCCTGTCCACAGACCCCCAAATATAAACAACGGCCCTTTCCCTCTGAAACAAAAGTCACCAGCCCCAGGTCCTGATGGCAGATTGTAGGACTCCGTTGGCACAATCAAACCAGCCCGAGTTTGCGCTGGTGCCAGCTTGGGTCTGGGAAGCATTCCCTGTATCGCGGATTTTCACGTGCCAGCCGGCCACTCCAGGCCACAGACCGCTAAACATAATCAACGGCAATTTCCCTGGGAAACAATAGTCGCCTGCCCAGGTTTCTGATGGCAGATTGTAGGACTCCGTTGGAACAATCAAACCAGCCCGAGTTGGCACTGGTGCCAGCTTGGGTCTGGGAGGCATCCTGCGTATCGCGGATTTTCAGGAGCCAGCCGGCCACTCAGGGCCTCAGGCCCCCAAATATAAACAACTGCCCTTTCCCTTTGAAACAAAAGTCACCGGCCCCGGATCCTGATGGCAGATTGTAGGACTCCGGTGGCACTATCAAAGCAGCCCGAGTTGGCACTGGTGCCAGCTTGGGTCTGGGAGGCATCCTGCGTATTGCGGATTTTCCGGAGCCAGCCGGCCACTCCGGGCCTCAGGGCCCCAAATATTATCAACGGTGATTTCCCTTTGAACCAAAAGTCACCAGCCCCGGTTCCTGATGGCAGATTGTAGGACTCCGTTGGCACCATCACACCAGCCCGAGTTGGCACTGGTGCCAGCTTGGGTCTGGGAAGCATTCCCTGTATCGCGGATTTTCAGGAGCCAGCTGGCCACTCCTGTCCACAGACCCCCAAATATAAACAACGGCCCTTTCCCTCTGAAAGAAAAGTCACCTGCCCCGGTTCCTGATGGCAGATTGTAGGACTCCATTGGCACTATCAAACCAGCCCGAGTTGGCACTGGTGCCAGCCTGGGTCTAGGAGGCATCCTGGGTATTGCGGATTTTCAAGAGCCAGCCGGCCACTCCGGGCCACAGAGCCCCAAGCCGAAACAACGGCCGTTTCCCTCTGAAAGTAAAGCCACCAGCCCCTAGTCCTGATGGCAGATTGTAGGACTCCGTTGGCACTATGAAACCAGCCCGAGTTGGCACTGGTGCCAGCTTGGGTCTGGGAAGCATTCCCTGTATCGCGGATTTTCAGGAGCCAGCTGGCCACTCCTGTCCACAGACCCTCAAGCGTAAACAACGGCCCTTTCCCTCTGAAATAAATGTCACCAGCTCCTGGTCCTGATGGCAGATTGTAGGACTCCGTTGGCACTATGAAACTAGACCGAGTTGGCACTGGTGCCAGCTTGGGTCTGGGAAGCATTCCCTGTATCGCGGATGTTCAGGACCCCGCTGGCTACTTCGGGTCACAGAGCCCCGAACATAAACAATGGCACTTTCCCTGGGAAACAAAACTCACCTGCCCTGGTTCCTGATGGCAGATTGTAGGACTCCGTCTGCAGTATCAACCAGCCCGAGTTGGCACTGGTGCCAGCTTGGGTCTGGGAGGCATCCTGCGTATCGCGGATTTTCAAGTGCCAGCCGGGCACTCCGGGCCACAGAGCTCCGAACATAAACAACGGCACTTTCTCTGGGAAGGAAAAGTCATCAGCCCCGGTTCCTGATGGCAGATTGTAGGACTCCGGTTGCACTATCAAACCAGCCCCAATAGGCACTGGTGCTAGCTTGGGTCTGGGAAGCATTCCCTGTATCGCGGATTTTCAGGAGCCAGCCGGCAACTTCTGACCACAGAGCCCCGAACATAAACAATGGCACTGTCCGTGGGAAACAAAGCTCACCTGCCCTGGTTCCTGATGGCAGATTGTAAAATTCCATTGGCACTATCAGACCAGCCCGAGTTGGCACTGGTGCCAGCTTGTGTCTGAAAATCATTCCCTGTATCGCGGATTTTCAGGAGCCTGCCGGCCCCTCCTTTCAACAGACCCCCAAATATAAGCAACGTCCCTTTCCCTTTGAAACAAAAGTCACATGCCGAGTTTCGTGATGGGAGATTAAAGGACTCCGTTGGCACTATCAAACCAGCCCGAATTGGCACTGGTGCCGGCTTGGGTCTGGGAGGCATCCTGCGTATCGTGGATTTTCAGGAGCCAGCCGGCAATTCCAGGCCACAGACCCCCAAACATAATCAATGATCCTTACCCTGGGAAGGAAAAGTCATCAGCCCTGGTTGATGATGGCAGATTGTAGGACTCCGTTGGCACTATCAAACCAGCCTGAGTTGGCACTGGTGCCAGCTTGGGTCGGGGAGGCATCCTGCGTTTCGCGGATTTTCAGGAGCCAGCCGGCCACTGCTGTCCACAGACCCCCAAATATAAACAACGGCTGTTTCCATCTGAAATAAAATTCACCAGCCCCGTTTCCTGATGGCAGAGTTTAGGACTCCGTTGGCACTATCAAACCAGCCCGAGTTGGCACTGGTGCCAGCTTGGGTCTGGGAAGCATACTGCGTATCGCGGATTTTCAGGAGCCAGCCGGCCACTTCGGGCCGCAGAGACCCGAATATAAACAACGGCACTTTCCCTGGGAAACAAAAGTCACCAGCCCCGGTTCCTGATGGCAGATTTTAGGACTCCGTTGGCACTATTGAACCAGCCTGAGGTGGCACTGGTGCCAGCTTCGGTCTGGTAGGCATCCTGCGTATCGCGGATTTTCAGGAGCCAGCCGGCCACTCCTGTCCACAGACACCAAGACATAAACAACGGTACATTCCCTCGGAAATAAAAGTCGCCTGCCCAGGTTCCTGATGGCAGATTGTAGGACTCCGTTGGCACTATCAAACCAGTCCGATTTGGCACTGGTGCCAGCTTGGGTCTGGGAATCATTCCCTGTATCGCGGATTTTCATGAGCCAGCCGGCCACTCCGGGCCACAGACCCCCAAATAGAAACTTCGGCCCTTTCCCTCTGAAACAATAGTCACCTGCCCAGGTTCCGGATGGCAGATTGTAGGACTCTGTTGGCACTATCAAACCAGCCCGAGTTGGCACTGGTGCCAGCTTGGGTCTGGGAGGCATCCTGCGTATCGCGGATTTTCAGGAGCCAGCCGGCCACTTCGGGCCACAGGCCCCCAAACATAAACAACGGCCCTTTCCCTCTGAAACAAAAGTCACCAGCCCCTGGTCCTGATGGGCAATTGCGGGACTCCATAGGCACTATCAAACCAGCCCGAGTTGGCACTGGTGCCAGCTTGGGTCTAGGAGGCATCCTGCGTATCGCGGATTTTCAGGAGCCAGCCGGCCACTCCAGTCCACCGGCCCCCAAACATAAATAACGACCCTTTCCATGGAAAGGAAAAGTCACGAGCCCCGGTTCCTGATGGCAGATTGTAGGACTCCGTTGGCACTATGAAACCAGCCCGAGTTGGCATTTGTTCCAGCTGGGGTCTGGGAAGCATTCCCTTTATCGCGGATTTTCAGGAGCCTGCTGGCCACTCCTGTCCACAGACCCCCAAATATAAACAACGGCCCTTTCCCTCTGAAACAAAAGTCACCTGCCCAGGTTCCGGATGGCAGATTGTAGGACTCCATTGGTACTATCAAACCAGCCCGAGTTGGCACTGGTGCCAGCTTGGGTCTTGGAGGCATCCTGCGTAACGCGGATTTTCAGGAGCCAGCGGGCCACTCCGGGCCTCAGGCCCCGAAATATAAACAACGGCCCTTTCCCTTTGAATCAAAAGTCACCAACCCAGGTCCCTGATGGCAGATTGTAGGACTCCGTTGGCACTATCAAACCAGCCCGAGTTGGCACTGGTGCCAGCTTGGGTCTGGGAATCATTCCCTGTATCGCGGATTTTCAGGAGCCAGCCGGCCACTCCTGTGCACATACCCCCAAATATAAACAACGGTCCATTCCCTCTGAAACAAAAGTCACCTGCCCAGGTTCGTGATGGCAGATTGTAGGACTCCGTTGGCACTATCAAACCAGCCCGAGTTGGCACTGGTGGCTGCTTGGGTCTGGGGGGCATTCTGCGTATCGCGGATTTTCAAGAGCCAGCTGGCCACTCCGGGCCGCAGATCCCCAAGCATAATCAACGACCTTTTCCTTCTGAAAAAAATGTCACCTGCCCCTGGTCCTGATGGCAGATTGTAGGACTCCGTTGGCACTATCAAACCAGCCTGATTTGGCACTGGTGCCAGCTTGGGTCTGGGAATCATTCCCAATAACGCGGATATTCAGGAGCCAGCTGTCCACTCCGGTCCAGATCCCCAAGCATAAAAAACGGCTCTTTCCCTCTGAAATAAATGTCACCAGGCCCTGGCCCTTATGGTAGATTGTAGGACTCCGTTGGCACTATGAAACCAGCCCGAGTTGGCACTGGTGCCAGCTTGGGTCTGGGAGGCATCCTGCTTATCGCGGATTTTCCGGAGCCAGCCGGCCACTTCGGGCCTCAGGCCACCAAACATAAACAACGGCACATTCCCTTGGAAACAAAAGTCGCCTGCCCAGGTTCCTGATGGCAGATTGTAGGACGCCATTGGCACTATCAAACCAGCCCGAGTTGGCACTGGTGCCAGCTTGGGTCTGGGAGGCATCCTGCGTAACGCGGATTTTCAGGAGCCAGCCGGCCACTCCGGGCCACAGAGCCCCAAGCATAAACAACGGCCGTTTCCCTCTTAAATAAAAGTCACCAGCCCCTGGTCCTGATGGCAGATTGTAGGACTCCGTTGGCACTATGAAACCAGCCCGAGTTGGCACTGGTGCCAGCTTGGGTCTGGGAATCATTCCCTGTATCGCAGATTTTCAGGAGGCAGCTGGCCACTCCTGTCCACCGGCCCGGAAACATAATCAACGACCCTTTCCCTGGGATACAAAACTCACCAGCCCCGGTTTCTGATGGCAGATTTTAGGACTCCGTTGGCACTATCAAACCAGCCCGAGTTGGAACTGGTGCCAGCTTGGGTCTGGGAATCATTCCCTGTATCGTGGATTTTCAGGAGCCAGACGGCCACTCCTTCCCACAGACCCCCAAATATAAACAACGGCGCCTTTCCCTGTGAAACCAAAATCACCTGCCCAGGTTCCTGATGGCAGATTGTAGGACTCCGTTGGCACTATCAAACCAGCCCGAGTTGGCACTGGTGCCAGCTTGGGTCTGGGAGGCATCCTGCGTATCGCGGATTTTCAGGAGCCATCCGGCCACTCCGGGCCTATGGCCCCAAACATAAACAACGGCCCTTTCCGTTTGAAACAAAAGTCACATGCCCAGGTTCCGGATGGCAGATTGTAGGACTCCGTTGACACTATCAAAGCAGCCCGAGTTGGCACTGGTGCCAGCTTGGGTCTGAGAGGCATCCTGCGTATCGTGGATTTTCAGGAGCCAGCCGGCCACTCTAGGCTACAGACCCCAAATATAAACAACGGCCCTTTCCCTGGGAAACAAAATTCACCTGCCCTGGTTCCTGATGGCAGACTGTAGGACTCCGTTGGCACCATCAAACCAGCCCGAGTTGGCACTGGTGCCAGCTTGGGTCTGGGGGGCATCCTGCGTATCGCGGATTTTCAGGAGCCAGCCGGCCACTACAGGCCACCGGCCCCCAAATATAAATACGACCCTTTCCTGGGAAGGAAAAGTCATCAGCCCAGGTTCGTGATGGCAGATTGTAGGACTCCGTTGGCACTATCAAACCAGCCCGAGTTGGCACTGGTGCCAGCTTGGGTCTGGGAAGCATTCCCTGTATCGCGGATTTTCAGGAGCCAGCCGGCCACTCCGGGCGCACAGACCCCCAAAATATAAACAACGGCCCTTTCCCTGGGAAACAAAAGTCACCAGCCCCGGTTCCTGATGGCAGATTGTAGGACTCCGTTGGCACTATCAAACCAGCCCGAGTTGGCACTGGTGCCAGCTTGGGTCTGGGAGGCATCCTGCGTATCGCGGATTTTCAGGAGCCAGCCGGCCACTCCTGTCCACAGACCCCCAAACATAAACAACGTCACATTCCCTGGGAAATAAAAGTCACCTGCCCAGGTTTCTGATGGCAGATTGTAGGACTCCGTTGGCACTATCAAACCAGCCCGAGTTGGCACTGGTGCCAGCTTGGGTCTGGGAAGCATTCCCTGTATCGCGGATTTTCAGGAGCCAGCCGGCCACTCCGGGCCACAGACCCCCAAACATAAACAACGGCCCTTTCCCTGGGAAGGAAAAGTCATCAGCCCCGGTTCCTGATGGCAGATTGTAGGACTCCGTTGGCACTATCAAACCAGCCCGAGTTGGCACTGGTGCCAGCTTGGGTCTGGGAATCATTTCCTGTATCGCGGATTTTCAGGAGCCAGCCGGCCACTCCTGTCCACAGACCCCCAAATATAAACAACGGCCCTTTCCCTCTGAAACAAAAGTCACCTGCCCAGGTTCCGGATGGGAGATTGTAGGACACCGTTGGCACTATCAAACCAGCCCGAGTTGGCACTGGTGCCAGCTTGGGTCTGGGAGGCATCCTGCGTATCGCGGATTTTCAGGAGCCAGCCGGCCACTCCGGGCCACAGACCCCCAAACATAAACAACGGCCCTTTCCCTCTGAAGCAAAAGTCACCAGCCCCGGTTCCTGATGGCAGATTGTAGGACTCCGTTGGCACTATCAAACCAGCCCGAGTTGGCACTGGTGCCAGCTTGGGTCTGGGAATCATTCCTATATCGCCGATTTTCAGGAGCCAGCCGGCCACTCCGGGCCACCGACCCCCAAATATAAACAACGGCCCTTTCCCTGGGAACAAAAAGTCACCTGCCCCGGTTCCTGATGGCAGATTGTAGGACTCCGTTGGCACTATCAAACCAGCCCGAGTTGGCACTGGTGCCAGCTTGGGTCTGGGAATCATTCCCTGTATCGCGGATTTTCAGGAGCCAGCCGGCCACTCCGGGCCACAGACCCCAAACATAAACAACGGCCCTTTCCCTGGGAAGCAAAAGTCACCAGCCCCGGTTCCTGATGGCAGATTGTAGGACTCCGTTGGCACTATCAAACCAGCCCGAGTTGGCACTGGTGCCAGCTTGGGTCTGGGAATCATTCCCTGTATCGCGGATTTTCAGGAGCCAGCCGGCCACTCCTGTCAACAGACCCCCAAATATAAACAACGGCCCTTTCCTTTGAAACAAAAGTCACCTGCCCAGGTTCCGGATGGCAGATTGTAGGACTCCGTTGGCACTATCAAACAAGCCCGAGTTGCCACTGGTGGCAGCTTGGGTCTGGGAATCATTCCCTATATTGCAGATTTTCAGGAGCCAGCCGGCCACTCCGGGCCACAGACCCCCAAATATAAACAACGGCCCTTTCCCTGTGAAACCAAAATCACCTGCCCAGGTCCCGGATGGCAGATTGTAGGACTCCGTTGGCACTATCAAACCAGCCCGAGTTGGCACTGGTGCCAGCTTGGGTCTGGGAATCATTCCCTGTATCGCGGATTTTCAGGAGCCAGCCGGCCACTCCTGTCCACAGACCCCAAACATAAACAACGGCCCTTTCCTCGGAAACAAAAGTCACCTGCCCCGGTTCCTGATGGCAGATTGTAGGACTCCGTTGGCACTATCAAACCAGCCCGAGTTGGCACTGGTGCCAGCTTGGGTCTGGGAGGCATCCTGCGTATCGCGGATTTTCAGGAGCCAGCCGGCCCTCCAGGCCACAGACCCCCAAACATAAACAACGACCCTTTCCCTGGGAAAGAAAAGTCATCAGCCCCGGTTCCTGATGGCAGATTGTAGGACTCCGTTGGCACTATCAAACCAGCCCGAGTTGGCACTGGTGCCAGCTTGGGTCTGGGAATCATTCCCTGTATCGCGGATTTTCAGGAGCCAGCCGGCCACTCCTGTCAACAGACCCCCAAATATAAACAACGGCCCTTTCCTCTGAAAACAAAAGTCACCTGCCCAGGTTCCTGATGGCAGATTGTAGGACTCCGTTGGCACTATCAAACCAGCCCGAGTTGGCACTGGTGCCAGCTTGGGTCTGGGAATCATTCCCTGTATCGCGGATTTTCAGGAGCCAGCCGGCCACTCCTGTCCACAGGCCCCCAAATATAAACAACGGCCCTTTCCCTGGGAAACAAAAGTCACCTGCCCAGGTTCCTGATGGCAGATTGTAGGACTCCGTTGGCACTATCAAACCAGCCCGAGTTGGCACTGGTGCCAGCTTGGGTCTGGGAGGCATCCCTGTATCGCGGATTTTCAGGAGCCAGCCGGCCACTCCGGCCACAGCCCCCAAACATAAACAACGGCCCTTTCCCTTGGGAAACAAAAGTCACCAGCCCCGGTTCCTGATGGCAGATTGTAGGACTCCGTTGGCACTATCAAACCAGCCCGAGTTGGCACTGGTGCCAGCTTGGGTCTGGGAATCATCCTGTGTATCGCGATTTTCAGGAGCCAGCCGGCCACTCCTGTCCACAGACCCCCAAACATAAACAACGGCCCTTTCCTCTGGAAGAAAAGTCACCTGCCCCGGTTCCTGATGGCAGATTGTAGGACTCCGTTGGCACTATCAAACCAGCCCGAGTTGGCACTGGTGCCAGCTTGGGTCTGGGAATCATCCCTGTATCGCGGATTTTCAGGAGCCAGCCGGCCACTCCTGTCCACAGACCCCCAAATATAAACAACGGCCCTTTCCCTGGGAAACAAAAGTCACCTGCCCAGGTTCCTGATGGCAGATTGTAGGACTCCGTTGGCACTATCAAACCAGCCCGAGTTGGCACTGGTGCCAGCTTGGGTCTGGGAGGCATCCTGCGTATCGCGGATTTTCAGGAGCCAGCCGGCCACTCCGGGCCACAGACCCCCAAACATAAACAACGACCCTTTCCCTGGGAAGGAAAAGTCACCAGCCCCGGTTCCTGATGGCAGATTGTAGGACTCCGTTGGCACTATCAAACCAGCCCAAGTTGGCACTGGTGCCAGCTTGGGTCTGGGAAGCATTCCCTGTATCGCGGATTTTCAGGAGCCAGCCGGCCACTCCGGGCCACAGACCCCCAAATATAAACAACGGCCCTTTCCCTCTGAAACAAAAGTCACCTGCCCAGGTTCCTGATGGCAGATTGTAGGACTCCGTTGGCACTATCAAACCAGCCCGAGTTGGCACTGGTGCCAGCTTGGGTCTGGGAGGCATCCTGCGTATCGCGGATTTTCAGGAGCCAGCCGGCCACTCCGGCCACAGGCCCCCAAATATAAACAACGGCCCTTTCCCTTTGAATCAAAAGTCACCGACCCAGGTCCCTGATGGCAGATTGTAGGACTCCGTTGGCACTATCAAACCAGCCCGAGTTGGCACTGGTGCCAGCTTGGGTCTGGGAATCATTCCCTGTATCGCGGATTTTCAAGAGCCAGCCGGCCACTCCTGTCTACAGACCCCCAAATATAAACAACGGCCCTTTCCCTTTGAAACAAAAGTCACATGCCCAGGTTCCGGATGGCAGATTGAAGGACTCCGTTGGCACTATCAAACCAGCCCTTGTTGGCACTGGTGCCAGCTAGGGTCTGGGAGGCATCCCGCGTATCGCTGATTTTCAGGAGCCAGCCGGCCACTCCGGGCCTATGGCCCCCAAACATAAACAACGGCCCTTTCCCTCTGAAATAAAAGTCACCAGCTCCTGGTCCTGATGGCAGACTGTAGGACTCCGCTGGCACTATCAAACCAGACCGAGTTGGCACTGGTGGCAGCTTGGGTCTGAGAGGCATCCTGCGTATCGTGGATTTTCAGGAGCCAGCCGGCCACTCTAGGCTACAGGCCCCCAAATAGAAACAACGGCCCATTTCCCTGGGAAACAAAAGTCACCTGCCCTGGTTCCTGATGGCAGACTGTAGGACTCCGTTGGCACCATCAAACCAGCCCGAGTTGGCACTGGTGCCAGCTTGGGTCTGGGGGGCATCCTGCGTATCGCGGATTTTCAGGAGCCAGCCGGCCACTCCAGGCCACCGGCCCCCAAACATAAATAACGAACCTTTCCCTGGGAAGGAAAAGTCATCAGCCCAGGTTCGTGATGTCAGATTGTAGGACTCCGTTGGCACTATGAAACCAGCCCGAGTTGGCACTGGTGCCAGCTTGGGTCTGGGAAGCATTCCCTGTATCGCGGATTTTCAGGAGCCAGCCGGCCACTCCGGGCCGCAGAGACCCGAATATGAACAACGGCAATTTCCCTGGGAAACAAAACTCACCAGCCCCTGGTCCTGATGGCAGATTGTAGGACTCCGTTGGCACTATCAAACCAGCCCGAGTTGGCACTGGTGCCAGCTTGGGTCTGGGAGGCATCCTGCGTATCGCCGATTTTCAGGAGCCAGCCGGCCACTCCTGTCCACAGACCCCCAAACATAAACAACGGCACATTCCCTTGGAAATAAAAGTCGCCTGCCCAGGTTTCTGATGGCAGATTGTAGGACTCCGTTGGCACTATCAAACCAGCCCGAGTTGTCACTGGTGCCAGCTTGGGTCTGGGAATCATTCCCTGTATCGCGGATTTTCAGGAGCCAGCCGGCCACTCCGGGCCACAGACCCCCAAACATAAACAAGGACCCTTTCCCTGGGAAGGAAAAGTCATCAGCCCCGGTTCCTGATGGCAGATTGTAGGACTCCGTTGGCACTATCAAACCAGCCCGAGTTGGCACTGGTGCCAGCTTGGGTCTGGGAATCATTCCCTGTATCGCGGATTTTCAGGAGCCAGCCGGCCACTGCTGTCAACAGACCCCCAAATATAAACAACGGCCCTTTCCCTTTGAAACAAAAGTCACCTGCCCAGGTTCGTGATGGCAGATTGTAGGACTCCGTTGGCACTATCAAACCAGCCCGAGTTGGCACTGGTGCCAGCTTGGGTCTGGGAGGCATCCCGCGTATCGCGGATTTTTCAGGAGCCAGCCGGCCACTCTGGGCCACAGAGCCCCAAGCATAAACAACGGCCCTTTCCCTCTGAAAGTAAAAGTCACCAGCCCCTGGTTCCTGATGGCAGATTGTAGGACTCCGTTGGCACTATCAAACCAGCCCGAGTTGGCACTGGTGCCAGCTTGGGTCTGGGAAGTCATTCCCTGTATCGCGATTTTCAGGAGCCAGCCGGCCACCCAGGCCACAGACCCCCAAATATAAACAACGGCCCTTTCCCTTGGAAATAAAAGTCGCCTGCCCCGGTTCCTGATGGCAGATTGTAGGACTCCGTTGGCACTATCAAACCAGCCCGAGTTGGCACTGGTGCCAGCTTGGGTCTGGGAGGCATCCTGCGTATCGCGGATTTTCAGGAGCCAGCCGGCCACTCCGGTCCACAGACCCCCAAACATAAACAACGACCCTTTCCCTGGGAAGGAAAAGTCATCAGCCCCGGTTCCTGATGGCAGATTGTAGGACTCCGTTGGCACTATCAAACCAGCCCGAGTTGGCACTGGTGCCAGCTTGGGTCTGGGAATCATTCCCTGTATCGCGGATTTTCAGGAGCCAGCCGGCCACTCCGGGCCACAGACCCCCAAATATAAACAACGGCCCATTCCCTTGGAAATAAAAGTCGCCTGCCCTGGTTCCTGATGGCAGATTGTAGGACTCCGTTGGCACTATCAAACCAGCCCGAGTTGGCACTGGTGCCAGCTTGGGTCTGGGAAGCATTCCCTTTATCGCGGATTTTCAGGAGCCAGCCGGCCACTCCTGTCTATAGACCCCCAAATATAAACAACGGCCCTTTCCCTTTGAAACAAAAGTCACATGCCCAGGTTCTTGATGGCAGATTGTAGGACTCCGTTGGCACTATCAAACCAGCCCGAGTTGGCACTGGTGCCAGCTTGGGTCTGGGAGGCATCCTGCGTGCCGGATTTTCAGGAGCCAGCCGGCCACTCCGGGCCAATGGCCCCAAATATAAACAACGGCCCTTTCCCTCTGAAATAAAAGCCACCAGCCCCTGGTTCTGATGGCAGATTGTAGGACTCCGTTGGCACTATCAAACCAGCCCGAGTTGGCACTGGTGCCAGCTTGGGTCTGGGAGGCATCCTGCGTATTGCGGATTTTCAGGAGCCAGCCGGCCATCCTCTCAACAGACCCCAAAATATAAACAACGGCCCTTTCCTCTGAAACAAAAGTCACCTGCCCAGGTTCTGATGGCAGATTGTAGGACTCCGTTGGCACTATCAAACCAGCCCGAGTTGGCACTGGTGCCAGCTTGGGTCTGGGAAGCATTCCCTGTATCGCGGATTTTCAGGAGCCAGCCGGCCACTCCGGGCCACAGACCCCAAATATAAACAACGGCCCTTTCCCTGTGAAACCAAAATCACCTGCCCAGGTCCCGGATGGCAGATTGTAGGACTCCGTTGGCACTATCAAACCAGCCCGAGTTGGCACTGGTGCCAGCTTGGGTCTGGGAGGCATCCCTGCGTCGAGGATTTTCAGGAGCCAGCCGGCCACTCCGGGCCTACGGCCCCCAAACATAAACAACGGCCCTTTCCCTCTGAAACAAAAGTCACCAGCCCCGCTTCCGGATGGCAGATTGTAGGACTCCGTTGGCTCTATCAAACCAGCCCGACTTGGCACTGGTGCCAGCTTGGGTCTGGGAATCATTCCCTGTATCGCGGATTTTCAGGAGCCAGCCGGCCCCTCCGGGCCACAGACCCCAAAACATAAAAACGGCGACTTTCCCTGGGAAGGAAATGTCATCAGCCCGGTTCCTGATGGCAGATTTTAAAACACCGTTGGCACTATCAAACCAGCCCGAGTTGGCACTGGTGCCAGCTTGGGTCTGAAAATCATTCCCTGTAGCGCGGATTTTCAGGAGCCAGCCGGCCACTCCTGTCAACAGACCACCAAATATAACCAACGGCCCTTTCCCTCTGAAACAAAAGTCACCTGCCCAGGTTCCGGATGGCAGATTGTAGGACTCCGTTGGCACTATCAAACCAGCCCGAATTGGCACTGGTGCCAGCTTGGGTCTGGGAGGCATCCTGCGTATCGCGGATTTTCAGGAGCCAGCCGGCCATTCCAGGCCACAGACCCCCAAACATAATCAACGATCCTTTCCCTGGGAAGGAAAAGTCATCAGCCCCGGTTCCTGATGGCAGATTGTAGGACTCCGTTGGCACTATCAAACCAGCCCGAAGTTGGCACTGGTGCCAGCTTGGGTCTGGGAATCATTCCCTGTATCGCGGATTTTCAGGAGCCAGCCGGCCACTCCTGTCCACAGACTCCCAAATATAAACAACGGCCCTTTCCCTCTGAAACAAAAGTCACCTGCCCAGGTTCCTGATGGCAGATTGTAGGACTCCGTTGGTACTATCAAACCAGCCCGAGTTGGCACTGGTGCCAGCTTGGGTCTGGGAGGCATCCTGCGTATCGCGGATTTTCAGGAGCCAGCCGGCCACTCCGGGCCTTAGGCCCCCAAATATAAACAACGGCCCTTTCCCTTTGAAACAAAAGTCACCAGCCCAGGTCCCTGATGGCAGATTGTAGGACTCCGTTGGCACTATCAAACCAGCCCGAGTTGGCACTGGTGCCAGCTTGGGTCTGGGAATCATTCCCTGTATCGCGGATTTTCAGGAGCCAGCCGGCCACTCCTGTCTATAGACCCCCAAATATAATCTTCGGCCCTTTCCCTTTGAAACAAAAGTCACATGCCCAGGTTCCGATGGCAGATTGTAGGACTCCGTTGGCACTATCAAACCAGCCCGAGTTGGCACTGGTGCCAGCTTGGGTCTGGGAGGCATCCTGCGTATCGCGGATTTTCAGGAGCCAGCCGGCCACTCCGGGCCTATGGCCCCCAAACATAAACAACGGCCCTTTCCCTCTGAAATAAAAGTCACCAGCTCCTGGTCCTGATGGCAGATTGTAGGACTCCGTTGGCACTATCAAACCAGCCCGAGTTGGCACTGGTGCCAGCTTGGGTCTGGGAGGCATCCTGTGTATCGCGGATTTTCAGGAGCCAGCCGGCCACTCCTGGGCCACAGACCCCCAAATATAAACAACGGCCCTTTCCCTGGGAAACAAAAGTCACCTGCCCTGGTTCCT
>NW_022148546.1:0-17927 GCF_901933205.1 Camarhynchus parvulus | reverse complement strand
GGGGTGGCTGCCAGGCAGCCCTGGCTCTGAGCAACAGCGTCTGCAGTGGGACAGGAAACTCCCAGCTGATGGGAACAAACTTTCTGGCTGAGTGCAGAGGCCAGGACAAAGCTGAGTGGTTTCCCTGGTGTCCCCCAGCCCTTGCTGGCCCCAGGGGCTGATGGCATTTGTGCTGCCTCAGGTTCATGTCCCCACAGCAACAGCATGGGGGTGCTCCCCCTGCTGTGTGCAATGCAAACAGGGGCTGCTGAGCCAGTGCTGCCGTGTCTGTGCCTGCAAGGATGGGGCACCTGTGTGAGCTGGGGGAGGCCAGGGCTGCAGAGGGGGATGTTGTTGGCAGCTCCATCAGGACGCTCTGGGACGCTGCCCTGGGCTGTGCAGCGCACTGGGGATGGATCAGCCCCTGCTCTGCTGCTCCTTCCCGTCTGCCCCAGGGCCCTTGCAGAGCCCCAGCCATGCTGTTTGCCCCCCCAGCCTGCCCACGGCCAGCCTGGGGCTGCTCACGGGGGGTTTCTGTGCTGAGCATTGGCCTGGCCGTGTTCTTGAGAGAGCCTGGGCAAGGAGCCTGGAGCCCCCAGGGCCTGGCCTGAGGCGTCAGCGCTGCCCCAGCAGTGCCCTGGGCCAGCCCTGATCTGCCCCAGCTCTGCACACAGACATTGCTGCTGCAGCTCCAGAGAAGGCAACAAAAGGGCATCTCTGCAGAAAACTCTGCTGGGACATCCTTTAGTTCCTTTAAAGCCACCAAGAGCACAGCCCCTCATTGACACAGTCTGTGGCCACAGGGAAGGTGGAGAGAAACAAAATGAGAAATGGCACAAACAATGACATTTATTTGTGGACAATATGAAAAAAGTAACAAAGGGAAAAAACACCACACAAATGAAACCAACAAGAAGTATCAAAAATATCTTTTTATTACAAGTGATTTGCAGAAATTGGCCAGCAGTTTAATGTTTCTGAAAGCATCCAGTCATCAGTCTCCACACTGCAGCCTTGAGCTCCTGGTTCCTCAGGCTGTAGATGAGGGGGTTCAGGGCTGGAGGCACCACCGAGTACAGAACTGACAGGGCCAGATCCAGGGATGGGGAGGACATGGAGGGGGGCTTCAGGTAGGCAAATATGCCAGTGCTGAGGAACAGGGAGACCACAGCCAGGTGAGGGAGGCAGGTGGAAAAGGCTTTGTGCCGTCCCTGCTCAGAGGGGATCCTCAGCACAGCCCTGAAGATCTGCACATAGGAGAAAACAATGAACACAAAACAACCAAATCCTAAACAAGCACTAACAGCAAGAAGCCCCAGTTCCCTGAGGTAGGATTTGGAGCAGGAGAGCTTGAGGATCTGTGGGATTTCACAGAAGAACTGGCCCAGGGCATTGCCATGGCACAGGGGCAGGGAAAATGTATTGGCTGTGTGCATGAGAGCATTGAGAAAGGCACTGGCCCAGGCAGCTGCTGCCATGTGGGCACAAGCTCTGCTGCCCAGGAGGGTCCCGTAGTGCAGGGGTTTGCAGATGGACACGTAGCGGTCGTAGCACATGATGGTCAGGAGGAAAACTCTGCTGAGATGAAGAACAGAAAGAAAAAGAGCTGAGCAGCACATCCTGTGTAGGAGATGTTCCTGGTGTCCCAGAGGGAATTGTGCATGGCTTTGGGGACAGTGGTGCAGATGGAGCCCAGGTCGCTGAGGGCCAGGTTGAGCAGGAAGAAGAACATGGGCGTGTGCAGGTGGTGGCCGCAGGCTACGGCGCTGATGATGAGGCCGTTGCCCAGGAGGGCAGCCAGGGAGATGCCCAGCAAGAGGCAGAAGTGCAGGAGCTGCAGCTGCCGCGTGTCTGCCAATGCCAGCAGGAGGAAGTGCCTGATGGAGCTGCTGTTGGACATTTGCAGTGCCTTGGCATGGGGATCTGTAAGAAAAGTAATCATGGAATAGTTGGGTTTGGAGAGGACTTGAAATATCCCAGCACAGCCTGGGGCACTTTCCCCCCACTGCCTGCCCAGGGCTCTGCTGCCTGGAGCTGTCCCTGCCAGCAGCTGCTTCCCTGTGCCCAGGGCTGGGCCCTGCCAGTGCTGCCAGAGCCCAGCCCAGCCCTGGGGGCTCAGCTCTGCCCTGCAGAGCCCTCCCAGCTCAGGCACTGCCCAGGGGCAGCTCTGGCTCTGCAGGCTCTGATGGCAACGTCAGAGCAACCCTGAGGAGGCTGGAAAAGCAACACTGATGCTGCCTCTAAGGGGCCCTGTGCTGATTTCTGTCACTGCCTGGTTTATTCAGATCTGAGAAAATCTTTTTGTTTTTTCTCAGCCTGAACTGAGAGATGAATATCTATGTGCAATTTCCCATCCAGGCAACCCAGAGCAGTAGATTAAAAAAGCAGGATTTTCCCTTTTATGCAGCCCCTGCCTTGCTGTGCTCCCTGTATAATCTACTTGGAAATGTTCTGCAGTTAAATGCCATGCTGGGAGCAGTCCTGAACAATGCAGCATCCTCCCCACACAAGGAGAACACTTCCAAGCCTGACCAGCTGTCTCCTCCCACCCAGACCTTGTCCCCAGTGCTGGGAGCAGCTGCCAGGGCTGGCTGAGAGCTGTCCCTGGCAGGCAGCAGAGTCCCTGCCCCAGCACAGCGCCCTGGGCTGCAGGACCCTGCTCTGCAGGACAGCCCTGGGCACCCCTGGCTGCTCTGCACAAGAGACAATCAGAGAATGTACTCACAGGCTCTGTAGGCATTGGGATGTTCCAGCTGTAGGAGATGGCTCCAGGAGCTGCAGCTGCATTGTCCTGCAGCCAGAGGTTCCTGTGCCAAGGGCTGGCAGTGATTGTGCCCCAGGCACTTCTCAGCCCCTTCCCAGCCCTGACTGATTGAAGCTCTCTGTGCCTCTGTGCTGTGCCCGGGCTGGCTGCAGGCAGTGCCCCAGCCCTGCTGGGCTGGCAGAAGAGCTGCTCATCAAGAGAAATGTGCTTTTGAAGCTCTGCTTGGTTACCAGGAGCTGCCTCTGTGCCAGGAGCCCAGCCCAGCTCAGCAGCACAGACACAGCACAAGGACTTTAATGAGCCTCTGGGGCTTTGTGCTCAGGCCCTGAACATCAGTCCCTGAGAGGGAGCTGAAGAAACCTCTCCAGAACTCCAAGGCAGAATCCAACTCCAAAGTTTCTTGGACTTTTAATGGGTCCCACTGAGGGACACGACTGAGAAAGTGTCCCCAGGCCCCAGGCAGAGCAGAGAACTGCAGGCAGTGCTGACAGGTGGGGACAAAGAGAAGCCAAGTCTTGGTGCCCTGGGGCACAGCAGGGTCTGTGCCAGCAAGGGCTGGGAGGAGACACCTTGTCCTGAGGCCCTGGGGCCTCCTGGCACAGCCCCAGCCAGGCTGGGCACTGTCAGCCCCTTGTCCTGCCCTCAGCATCCCCCCCTAGCCCACATCCCAGTGGCCTCAAGGATCTGCTGGAAGGAGTCCCTGGGGAGCCTTGCTCAGCAATGGCCCTGGGGGCTCCTTCATGCTCCCCTGCAGGGACTGCAGGTTTTTCAAAGGACTTTGGCTTTGGCTTTTGCCTTGGAGTCTCTGAGAGGTTTGTGCAATCATGGCCTCCAATTATCTGCTGTAATTAGTCCCTGAGAGAGGCTTTGTCAGTAACAACATTCAGTGGGGCTCATTAATGCTTCAAGGTACTTCAGTTATTTTAAGGTACTTGGTGTTTCCCTTTTTGATACAGACTCTGTGAGAGGTTTGTGCAATCATGGCCCCAATTATCTGCTTTAACGAGTCCCTTGAGAGCTTTGTACTGACACTCAGTGGGGCTCATTAATACTTTGAGATACTCAAGGTTTTAAATCATACTTTGGATTTTTCCTTTTTGTACTGACACTCAGTATCTGAGGTTTTTAGGTTTTTTCCTGCCATCCTGGCCTCCAGTTCTGGCTCCAGCTCCAAAGGAGTCCATGAGGAGCCTGTGTTGGGGATGGACCTCAGTGGGACCCATTCATGCTTTGAGACACTTTGGGTGTTTCCTCTGACTTTGACTCCTGGAAAGGTTTGTGCAATCTCCTCTCAGGCCCTGAGGTTCCAGGGCTCAGCTCCAAATGCACCACAGGGCTCATTAGGATCAAGCAAGTCCTGACAAACCATGGCTCTGCCTTGATTTCCCTCTGCTCTAGTGCAGTTCATCAGGAAGGTTTCTGTAGTGGTTTTGGTTCACCAATTTGAGATTTCTCAAAAATGCATCAATTATTTGTTGGGTTCAGTGTTGGCTAATTACCAGTGCACTCACTAGAATATACTTACTCATTTCCTGCTGTGAGATAGGATTAGGAGAAAGGCAAAGTAGGCTCAAAACTTTAAAAGGGTATAAAGAAAAGTTTATTTATAGTAACTAAAAGAAAGAGTAATAAGAATCAGAAGAAAACTTTCAGAACACTTCTCCTCTCCCTACAACCTTTTCTTTCTTACTGACAATGTAAAGAGACAAAACCTAAAATTTTCAGTCAGTTTACCACCTCTAGAATAGTCTTTCTTCAGTTCACTTAGGGAGAGGAGTCTCTCTTTCATGCTATGGAGACTTCTCCATAAGAAAACAGTTCTCTCATGGCTCTCAATTTCCAGGAATAGCAGCCACCAGGAAAAATCTGCAATTGTGAAGTCTCTCCCATTTTTTCACAGCTTTCCCCACACCTGTGTTTATGGGCCATGTCAACTTATGGGGTATTAGTTTAAAGATGAGCTGTTTAAAAGCAAAGGTTCTCTTCATCTATTTCTGAAATTATCTTCAGCTCTGAGAACAGAGGTTCTCTTCTCTCCCTGAGGGCACAGGGTCTCATCACTCTGTTCTTTTCTCTGTTCAAACTTCTCATGGGATCACAGCTACTTCAACATTTGCTTACTTTAGCATGGAGGCCTTTGCTGAACAAGTCATCTCCCCATACTTTTCAATGCGTTATAGGGAAAAAGAGAGTCTGATGTATCAATTACATCCTTCTCCATAGCTTTACAAGAGGATTTCAGCCCCAAGATCAAGGCATCTCCTCATCCCTCCCATCTGGGACTCAACTTCCTCTTCACTGACCTCGGTGTCTTCATGTTGCTCCTCTGTGTGCCTGCACTTTGTCCTTTGTCTTTTCTCACTCGAGGGAGGATGGAAGCACTGACAGAGTTCATATCTCACCCGGGCCTGCAGATGGTTCCGTGACCCGGCCCGGGCTCGGTGCTTGCGGCGGAGCTGTTTTTACCATGGAGGTTTCTGCAGCGGCTGCGCTGGGGCTGTGTCAGGATGGGCCGCGCTGGGGCAGGGCCAGGATCTCAGCAGCCAGGCCAGAGCACAGCAGCAGCACGCGGCCGGGGCCGATGGCTTCTCCTCCCCCCTGCCGGGGCTTGCGGCTGAAGCCCAGCGGTGGCAGAATCTTGGCCGAGCCGGCCCGGCCGGGGGCTGCTCCTGGGGCCCGGCGGATCCTGGCCGGGCCCGGCTGGCGGCGGGGGGCAGGGCTCAGCAGTGCCCAGATGTTCCCAACTGCAGCCACGGCCCGGCCCGGCCTCGGCCCCGCGGCCTCCCCCTGCCCTGCCCGGCAGCCGATGGGGCCTGGCGGGGTCCCTGGCAAGGGGCCCGCCCCACGGCAGGAGCCGCCCGGCCCGGCCTGGCTGAGACGGGGCCGGGTCAGCCTTGTTACCTCTGTGCCAGCCAGAAGGGAAAGAGACCCTCCCAGGCTTTCTCATCTTTAACATGTGCCTTCACAGAGCCGTGTACAGTTTCCTTAGTGGTTTAACAGATTGTCAATTCTCAAAGCTAATTACTGATTGGCTTTTGTCAGACACGGAGGAAACTGCTAGCAGCTTCTCTTAGGCCATCACTTCCATGATGCAAAACCACCACAACAGCACAGAGCACAGAGCTCCTTTGTCCATATGTGGTGGTCATGTGCCCGAGGACTCAAAACCCCTCATTGAGAGATCTCTGGGCCCTCTCCAAGGTGTTTTCAAATGAAAACATTCAGCTCAGAGTCTAAGAAAATCACCAGAGGACAGGGCCAGCCTGACCTGTCTGTCCTGGCTACTTTTGTCTGGGAGCAATCCTTGGATATACGGAATTTGGGAGGCCAAATTCTAATTTTGGCCATGGCCCATGGACATGAAGGGTGGTTCATTTCCATAGGAATGAAGGAACAGAGCCCCTGTGTTTCGGGGGCCGATGTGAGGTGACCACCAGAGGTCGAGGTCAGTCAGAGCCTCCAGGATATTTTCTGGGACATACCCTTGCATAGAGGAAATTCTTTACGGAGAGTACCAAGTTTGGTAATGGACATCTAAAAAGACAGGATTCTTTTCCATAGCAAGGAAAGCACAGAGCCCCAGTGCTCCAAGAGCTGATGAGAGGCAGCCCTTGACATCCCAAGATCTGCTAGACCTGTCAGGTGGCCCCTGGGAGGCCAAGCCAGCCAGACCTGTTCCATGGGGGCCCCACAGTGTCCCAATGGTCCCTTGCTTCCATGAGGCCCTGAGGTGCCATAATGCCCCCTTGGTGACACGAGGCCCTGAAGGGTCACAATGGTCTCCATGGTTCCATCAGGCCCCACAGAGTCATCATGGTCTCTGGGTTCCATGAAGCCCCACTGTGTCACCATGGCCCCTTGGTTCCATGGGCTCCAGTGGTGCCACAATGATCCCCTTGGTTCCATGGGCTCCAGTGGTGGTGCCACAATGATCCCCTTGGTTCCATGGGCTCCAGTTCCACAATGGGTTCCATGGGCTCCAGTGGTGCCACAATGATCCCCTTGGTTCCATGAGGTCCCCACAGTGTCCCAGGGATCTCCATGGGAAGGAAAGAACCCAGCCCCAGTGTTGCAGGGGCAGCCACCAGAGGCCAAGGCCAGCCAGACTTGATGGTTCTGGCAGATTTTGCCTGGGAGTGACCCTTGGATATACAGAATTTTAGAGGTGGAATCCTAATTTCAGACATGGACATCTGGATGAGAGGAATGGTTCATTTCCATAGGAAAGAACACATGGAACACTGATTCAACAGTGACATTTGGGGATCTGTGGGGGCTATTGGGGCTCCTTTCTGCACCTTGTGACCCAACAGGAGCTTCTCTAACAAACTTTGCCTGAAGCTCCCACTGTGCCCATGACAGGAACCCCTGTGAGTGTCTGGGACATCCCGGCTCTTTGGCAGCCTGGGCACTCCTGGGATGTCACCGTGGAGCCCCCGTGAGTGCCTGTGACAGATCGGGTGCCTTTGCCAGCCCAAGGTGCCCTGGGATGTCACCATGGAATGGCTGTGACTGCCTCTGACCACAGGGCTCTTCCACCATGCCCAGAAAGCCCTGGGAGGTCCCCATGGAGCCCCTGTCTGTGCCTGTGACATTCCAGCTCTGGAACAGCCTGGAGACTCTTGGAAAGTCCCCATGGAACCCCTCTGAGGGCCTGTGACAAATTCCATCTGGAACAGCCTGGAGCAACCATCACCAGTTCCCTGTTGCTATGGTCAGTTTCCATGGCAACCATCACCAGCCCCCTGTTGCTATGGTCAGTTTCCATGGCAACCATGGTCCCTGTTGCTATGGTCAGTCCCAACCATGGCAGCTCCATGGAGACCCCATGCCAGGGGTGGTTGCCATGGACACCAGCTCAGGCCTGCAGCCAGAGCCCGTTGCCATGGCAACCATTGGCAGCCCCATCCCCAGGCTCATGGGATCCCAGAAGCACAGAATTGGCTGAGCTGGGAGGGACCCATCAGGATCCTCCAGTCCAACTGCTGGCCCTGCACAGGACAGCCCAACAATGCCAGCCTGGGCCTGGCAGCGCTGTCCAAACGCTGCTGGAGCTCAGAGAGCCCTGGAGCTGGGAGCCTTCCCTGGGGAGCCTGGGCAGGGCCCCAGCAGCCTCTGGGCAAAAACCTTTTCCTGACATCCAAGCTGAGCCTGCCCCGACTCAGCTGCAGCCGTTCCCTCCACTCCTGTCCCTGGGCACCAGAGGGAAGAGGTTCCCACAGCCCCAGCCAGGGACCCGCTCCCAAGGCTGTTGCCATGGCCACCAGGGCTGGCACCAGCTGGGATGCTCGGTTTCCACGGGCCGGGCTTCAGGAATGGGATTCCCCAATTTCCTGCTCCCGCTAAAACCGCGCTGCCCTCGCTGCCCTCCCGCCTCCCATGGAAAGCACAAAAGGCAAAGATCCCGGGCTGGGATAAGAACAATTTATTGGGAACAGCAACGAGATAAGGAACAAATGGAACAGAAACAATATTGATAACAGAAGGGATAAATAAAACTGTTTACAGGGAAAACTACAACACAACTCACTGGGTCTTCCTGGCCACAATTTCCCCTTCCTGGAAAGGACACCCTTCTCCTCAGGGAGAGAGAGAGAGTCCCTTTCCTGCCCCTGGCAATGACCTGAGGTGGGAGTGAATGTAATGACAGGGCCATGGCCAGACCCTCATGTTCTTCCATCCCACATCATGTCATTGGCAGGGGCAGGAAAAGGGACAGGTGTCTTCCCAGCATGGATCACAGGGAACATGGATCACCAGGGCTCTTCCCAATGTGGGTTCTTCAATGGAGGATGGAGTTGGGGCAGTGCATGAAGCTCTTCCTGCAGCTGGGGCACTTGCAGGGCTTCCCTTACTGGTGGCTCCATTGGTGTCTGGTCAAGTCAGAGCTCTGGGTGAAACTCCTCCCACACTGGGGACACTCGTAGGGCCTCTCCCCAGTGTGGATGCGCTGGTGCCTGATGAGGCTGAACTTATGCTTGAATCCCTTCCCGCAGTTGGGGCAGCGGAAGGGCCTCTCCTCCATGTGAATGCGCTCATGCTGGTGGAGGTTTGAGCTGGTCTGAAACCTTTTCCCACAGATGGGGCACTCATAGGGCCTCTCCCCAGTGTGGATGCGCTGGTGGCTGATGAGGTGGGAGTTGCGCTTGAAGCCCTTCCCACAGTCAGGGGCAGCAGAAGGGCCTCTCCTCCGTGTGAATCTGCTGGTGCCTGAGGAGATGGGAGCTGGTCCGAAACCTCTTCCCACACTGGGGACACTCGTAGGGCCTCTCCCCAGTGTGGATGCGTTGGTGGGTGACAAGGGTGGATCTGTGGCTGAAGCCCTTCCCACATTCCCCACACTCGTAGGGCCATTCCCCAGTGTGGATCATCTGGTGGCTGATCAGGGTGCTGCTCTGCCTGAAGCTCTTCCCACACACCAAAAAGTTGTAGGGCTTCTCCCCATCATGAAGCTGCTCATGGACCACCAGCTCCGAGCTCTGGCTGAAGCTCTGTCCACCTTCCTGGCTCAGGGTGGGTCTTTCCTCCTCAGAGCATCCTGGGCTGGGTTTGCAGCCCCTCCTCCTCTGAGATCCTCTGGGAAGGGCCTCCCCATTGAATTCTGTGCTGTGGAGCCATTCAAAATGGCCTCTTCCACGAGGTTCTGCTGTGGGGATTTGTCCTCCCTGGTCTCCATCCTCAGCTCCTTCCCTGGGGCAGGAAGGACAAGGAGAGGATGGGATTTGCCTCCGTGCCAGAGGGAAGGGGAAGGAGATCCCCCCAGTGCATCCCCAGCAGGACGGGGTTGGCAGCAGGGTTGTCCTGCAGCCGGGGGCCTGTGCTGGGCTGGGAGATGGAGCAGGAGAGAGGGGGAAAGGGGCACTGACTTCCTCCTCACCTGCCTGGGTGTCCCAGGGCTCCTTCCTCTTCCTTGCAGCCTTGTCCTCCATCCAATCAAGATTTGGGAATGGGAAATCCTGTTCTGGGAAAAAAACAAAGGGTGCACACATTGTCTTTTGTACTGGTTTGAAGGCAAACCTGGGGAGAGTCTAAGCCAGAATTACAATTTAATAAGAAAATGAAGATCAAGGCAATGATACAGAAACACTGCCTTAAACTGACAGAGTCAGGATATAACCTGACACCCTGTTGGTCAGGGTGGTGGCAGCAGTCCCATTAAATGGTGGCTGCAGTCCTGTTGGAGTGATGAACGTGATTCTGTCAAAGCAGTGATCCTGTAGAAGGGTCTGGTCTTCCTCTGAAGGTCCAGTGGTGGTTCTGGAGCTCTTGTCCTCTGGGAATCCAGCAGGCAAGCTGCTCCTGGTGTTGCAAGGCTCAGCTTATATCCAGGTAGGAATGCTTGGATCCTCCCCCTGGGCGGAGCATCCCACAATGGGATGATGGAATTTGATCAGTCCTGCAGTGACACTCAATGGCCCATTCCCAGAAGATATCTCCCCTGGAGGGCGTTATCAGGGCTGAGTCATGGAAGAGATAAAGAACACTGCCCCACCTGTTGATAGCAGTTGATGAAGATGGGGATTGAAAACATGCATTTGGTTCCATCTTCCATTGCAACCTGAAACAGTGGGGTAATCCCTGCTCAGGGGGTGAACACCACCCCCCTTACCCAAACTGGCTCAGGTGTAAAACCCCCACCCCGGGAAGGCCACACACACAGGGGACAATGTCACACTTGCCCTGCCCCAGGGGAGGTCTCTGTCCCTGTCACTCCCTTGCTCTCCCCCCTTTTTCTCTTTCTTTCCATCTCTCTCTCTACCTCACATTTACTGTTCAATAAAATCCACTTTGGATTTGGTCTCATTAGCACCTTAATTGGGGCAGAGGAATCTGTCTAACAATTGTATTTGCCAGACTGTGACATTATTTTGGCACAGTGAGTTCAGGGCACTGTTCTCTGACCCCAAGTGCCTTTGACAACAGCATGGTTCCCTCCTCTGAGGAGGTTGTGGCTCTTTCTGGAGGAACTCTTGGAAAACTTGGACACAGTCCCTTCCTCTGAGTGACTTATGGGAGAACTGATGAGAAAAATGGCCACTGTGGGGTGGCCAGTTAAAAAAAAAATATTTTGTTGTCCTTCCTTGAAAAGTTTGTTAAAATCACTGGAGGAGAGGGAGCAAATGATATCAGATTGACTGATAAAGTTCATTTAGTCCAAGGTGAGGAACACAAGGCTGCTAAAAGTCCTACAAGAAGCCCAGCTCAAGTAGCTAAATTCCCAAATAACTCCAGCCAGGGGTCTCCGGGAGGATTTTTTGGAGAGTGTTCGGAGCCGGCAGATCCCGGACTCGAGCCCCGGATATCTCCGGCTCCCTCAGAGGAGCTTTTCGGGGGCACAGGAGCCAGCGCGATGAGCCCTCGGGGGGTCCCGGGGCTCCACGGGGGATGGCCCGTACCGACGGGGCGGGACATTGGTTTTGGGGATCCCCGTGAGAGCCGGGCTGTGGAACGGGGACCCCCCGGGCGGGGAGAGGGGCAAGGGGCGATAGCGGAGCTGGGGACCCCGGCAGCCCGGAGATGAGGCGGGGACGGGACCCCTGACCCTGACAGGGGCGTGTCCTGGGGTGACTTCATGATGCTCGTACCCCATCGGTCCGTTTAGCCCAGAAATGAGTTCTGCACCTTTAAGGCCGGTTCTGAGAGCCCCAGGGGAGGAGGAAGAAGCTGCAGTTTGTTTTCAGACACTGCACTGCACTCACTCCTCCACATTCCAGGCCATCCTGGACAGACAGACAGCAGGACAGAGCTCTCCTTTGCTTTTAGTTAGTTTTTAGCTCTCTGAGGCAGAGAAGTTCCCTGGACTGTGATTTTTTTTTTTTTTTTTTTTCTTTGGAGCTGTTTAAACCTGCTCTGGACTGAACACCCAGAACACCACCGGCAGCTCCCACCTGTGGCCCACCAATGCCTGGTCGGGCCTGGGCCAGAGGCATTTCCAGCACTGGAGGGACTGATAATGACTGATAAGAGACTGATGATAAGAGACTGAGTGAGCCCGAGCTACAGCCCACTGAGGGACTTTCTGAGTTTGTCATCTATTTTGGAGGTTTTTTATTGTTTAATATTGTTCATTTGTTGTGCTGGTGAATGCTTTGCCTGTTAAATAAACAGTTTTTCTCCACTTTTCTCCAAGGAAATATTTTCCCAAACCGGTGGGGGGAGGGGCTGCTTGAATCTGCTTTCTAGAGGAAACTCCTTTTTGAGGTTTTCTCCCAAATTTGACCTAAACCAGGACAGGGTGGTGGAGAGAAGGGGGAACCCCAAGTGGCTGGATTGAGGGGAGGCTGGAGAGGGGACCATGGGACCCCCAAAATACCCCAGAATGCCTAAACAGGACCCTGGGGAGGGGGATCCCCAGGACCCATGGGATCCCCAGCAGCCCTGAGATGGGGGGCACCCAGAACCCCAGAGGGATGAGACTGGAAATGGGAAACTCCTGGTGGCTTTTTTTACACTCTTGATTTTTGGAGGTTTTATGGACATCAGGTGACTTCTAGAGATGGACTTGGGTGGGAGGAATCCCCAAACAAAGGCATTCACACCTTGTTTTTCCCCAAACCAGGATTTTCCCCAAACCATCCCACCATGACATCCCCCCCTGTCCCATTCTGGGTGAGCTCAGTCCCAAACCTGACCCTGATCCTGGTCTCAATCTCACTCCATGTTTAGACACACTCACAGTTCTGTATTTAATCACATCCCAGTGCCAGACTCGTCTAGCCCCAGACCCAATCCCAACCCCAGCCCTAAAGCCAATCCCATGTCCAGCCTTAACCCCAATCCCAGCTCTAATCCAAATCTCAGCCCCAACTCCAAGCCCAGCCCCAATTCCAGCCCCTTCCTAAATCCTCAGCCCCAAACCAAATCCCAGGCTCAGCCCTTCTGGGGGTTTGGGGGTGTCTGTGTCCCTCTGAGCCCGATGATGTTTGGGTGGGGTCACAGCAGGGCTGAGAGGGACAGAGACCCCCCCGGCCTCCCCAGGGCTGAGAAGGTCGGAGAGCCCCCCAGCCCCGAGCAGCCTCAGCGGTGAGAGGGACACAGAGCCCCTGGTGCCCAGCCCTGCACAGGCATTGCCTGAGGCCAGAGGGATGGAGACCCCCCGAGCATCCCCCAGGGCGAGGGGACAGAGAGCCCCGAGCATCCCCTGGGCTGAGAGGGACAGAGACTGCCCCCGAGCACCCCCTGGCACAGGGGTGAGAGGGAGGGAGACCCCCAGGCATTGCCTGGGTGAGAATGATGGAGACCCCTGGGGAATGGCCTGGGGTGACAGGGACAGGGACAGGGACACCCCTGGGGAATGGCCTGGGGGAATGACAGGGACAGGGAGGGACCCCCTCTGAATGGCCTGGGGTGACAGGGACAGGGACACCCCTGGGGATGGCCTGGGGTGACAGGGACAGGGACAGCCCTGGGGAATGGCCTGGGGTGACAGGGACAAACTGCAAACCCCAAACAGGGACCCCCCCAAGCATCCCCCAGGGTGAGAGGCACAGAGACCCCTTGAGCATCCCCCCGATGGGCACTGGACAAAATAAACTTGGCAGAAATCAAACTTGACTCTGCATAAAATCAATTTGAAGAATATTTGCTTTTCCCACAAGTAACTTGTGATGAAAACACAAACAAATCCCAAACATGAATAAACTGACAATAGAAGCAGTGATGTGGCAATTCCAAGTTTCATTGGTTCCTGCACAGCTCCAGCTCAGCTGCTGGCAGGTTCCAATAAAAGAAAAGTGTGGAAATTTGGCCCAATACAGATTATTAAAAGGAAGGGAAAGCTCTGTGCAGCTGTCACAAAGGTGACAGGGATGAAGAAAAATGATTCTCACATTTGGCAAAAAAACCCCCCGGCCTGGGAATTCAGGAGTTATTTGGGAATTTAGCTACTTGAGCTGGGCTTCTTGTGGGACTTTCAGCAGCCTTGTGTTCCTCACCTTGGACTGAATGAACCTTGTCAGTCTCACTGGTAACATTTGCTCCCTTTCCTCCAGTGATTTTAACAAACTTTTCAAGGAAGGACAACAAAATATTTTCTTTTCACTGGCCACCCACAACAGCCATTTTCCTCATCAGTTCTCCCATAAGTCACTCAGGAGGAAGGAGGGCTGTCCAAGTTTCCAAGAGTTCCTCCAGAAAGAACCACAACCTCCTCAGAGGAGGGAACCATGCTGTTGTCAAAGGCACTTGGGGTCAAAGAAACAGTGCCCTGAACTCACTGTGCCAAAATAATGTCACAATCTGGTTAAGAAAATTGTTAGAGAGATGCCTCTGCCCCAATTAAGGTGCTAATGAGACCAAATCCAAAGTGGATTTTATTGAACAGTAAATGTGAGGTAGAGAGAGAGATGGAAAGAAAGAGAAAAGGGGGGAGAGCAAGGGAGTGACAGGGACAGAGACCTCCCCTGGGGCAGGGCAAGTGTGACATTGTCCCCTGTGTGTGTGGCCTTCCCAGGGTGGGGGTTTTACACCTGAGCCAGTTTGGGTAAGGGGGTGGTGTTCACCCCCGAGCAGGGATTACCCCACTGTTTCAGGTTGCAATGGAAGATGGAACCAAATGCATGTTTTCAATCCCCATCTTCATCAACTGCTATCAACAGGTGGGGCAGTGTTCTTTATCTCTTCCATGACTCAGCCCTGATAACGCCCTCCAGGGGAGATATCTTCTGGGAATGGGCCATTGAGTGTCACTGCAGGACTGATCAAATTCCATCATCCCATTGTGGGATGCTCCGCCCAGGGGGAGGATCCAAGCATTCCTACCTGGATATAAGCTGAGCCTTGCAACACCAGGAGCAGCTTGCCTGCTGGATTCCCAGAGGACAAGAGCTCCAGAACCACCACTGGACCTTCAGAGGAAGACCAGACCCTTCTACAGGATCACTGCTTTGACAGAATCACGTTCATCACTCCAACAGGACTGCAGCCACCATTTAATGGGACTGCTGCCACCACCCTGACCAACAGGGTGTCAGGTTATATCCTGACTCTGTCAGTTTAAGGCAGTGTTTCTGTATCATTGCCTTGATCTTCATTTTTATTATTAAATTGTAATTCTGACTTAGACTCTCCCCCCCAGGTTTGCCTTCAAACCAGTACAAAAAGACAATGTGCTCACCCCTTTGTTTTCTTCCCAAAACAGGATTTCCCATTCCCAAATCTTGATTGGATGGAGGAGGAGGCTGCAAGGAAGAGGAAGGAGCCCTGGGACACCCAGGCAGGTGAGGAGGAAGTCAGTGCCCCTTTCCCCCTCTCTCCTGCTCCATCTCCCAGCCCAGCACGGCCCCCGGCTGCAGGACAACCCTGCTGCCAACCCCGTCCTGCTGGGGATGCACTGGGGGGATCTCCTTCCCCTTCCCTCTGGCACGGAGGCAAATCCCATCCTCTCCTTGTCCTTCCTCCCCCAGACAAGGAGCTGAGGATGGAGACCACGGAGGACAAATCTCCTTGGCAGAACCTCATGGAAGAGGCTGTTTTGAGTGACTCCACAGTGCAGAATTCCAATGGGGAGGAAAATCCCCAGAGATCCCACAGGAGGAGGGGCTCCAAACCCAGCCCAGGGTGCTCTGAGGAGGAAAGACCCACCCTGAGCCAGGAAGGTGGACAGAGCTTCAGCCAGAGCTCAGAGCTGGTGGCCCAGGAGCAGCTTCATGATGGGGAGAAGCCCCACAAGTGCTTGGAGTGTGGGAAGAGCTTCAGGCAGAGCAGCCCTGATCCGCCACCAGATGATCCACACTGGGGAATGGCCCTACGAGTGTGGGGAGTGTGGGAAGGGCTTCAGCCACAGATCCCCCTCATCATCCACCAACGCATCCACACTGGGGAGAGGCCCTACAAGTGTCCCCAGTGTCAGAAGAGGTTTCAGACCAGCTCCCATCTCCTCCAGCACCAGCAATTCACACCGAGGAGAGGCCCTTCCACTGCCCTGAGTGTGGGAAGGGCTTCAAGCGCAAATCCCACCTCATCACCCACCAACATATCCACACTGGGAGAGAGCCCTACGAGTGTCCCCAGTGTCAGAAGAGGTTTCAGACCAGCTCCAATCTCCTCCTGCATGAGCGGATTCACACACATGAGAGAGGCCCTTCCTCTGCCCTGACTGCGGGAAGGGCTTCAAGCACAACTCCACCCTCATCAGGCACCAGCACATCCACACTGGGAGAGAGGCCCCACGAGTGCCCCCAGTGTGGGAAGAGCTTCACCCAGAGCTCTGACTTGACCAGACACCAACGGAGTCACCAGTAAGGGAAGTTCTGCAAATGCCCCAACTGCAGGAAGAGCTTCATGCCCAGCTCCAGCTTCATCCCCCATTGGAGAACCCACGTTGGGAAGAGCCCTGGTGATCCATGTTCCCTGTGATCCATGCTGGGAAGACACCTGTCCCTTTTCCTGCCCCTGCCAATGACATGATGTGGGATTGAAGAACATGAGGGTCTGGCCATGGCCCTGTCATTACATTCACTCCCACCTCAGGTCATTGCCAGGGGCAGGAAAGGGACTCTCTCTCTCTCTCCCCTGAGGAGAAGGGTGTCCTTTCCCAGGCAGGGGAAATTGTGGCCAGGAAGACCCAGTGAGTTGTGTTGTAGTTTTTCCTGTAAACAGTTTTATTTATCCCTTCTGTTATCAATATTGTTTCTGTTCCTGTTTGTTCATTTTCTCAATGCTGTTCCCAATAAATTGTTCTTATCCCAGCCCAGGATCTTTGCCTTTTGTGCTTTCCATGGGAGGCGGGAGGGCAGCGAGGGCAGCGCGGTTTTAGCGGGAGCAGGAAATTGGGGAATCCCATTCCTGAAGCCCGGCCCGTGGAAACCGAGCATCCCAGCTGGTGCCAGCCCTGGTGGCCATGGCAACAGCCTTGGGAGCGGGTCCCTGGCTGGGGCTGTGGGAACCTCTTCCCTCTGGTGCCCAGGGACAGGAGTGGAGGGAACGGCTGCAGCTGAGTCGGGGCAGGCTCAGCTTGGATGTCAGGAAAAGGTTTTTGCCCAGAGGCTGCTGGGGCCCTGCCCAGGCTCCCCAGGGAAGGCTCCCAGCTCCAGGGCTCTCTGAGCTCCAGCAGCGTTTGGACAGCGCTGCCAGGCCCAGGCTGGCATTGTTGGGCTGTCCTGTGCAGGGCCAGCAGTTGGACTGGAGGATCCTGATGGGTCCCTCCCAGCTCAGCCAATTCTGTGCTTCTGGGATCCCATGAGCCTGGGGATGGGGCTGCCAATGGTTGCCATGGCAACGGGCTCCATGGCAACGGGCTCTGGCTGCAGGCCTGAGCTGGTGTCCATGGCAACCACCTGACCCCAACAGGGCATGGGGTCCCATCTGACCATAGCAACAGGGGGTGGTGAGCCATGCCAGACCATAGCAACAGGGGCTGGTGATGGTTGCCATGGAAACTGACCATAGCAACAGGGGGCTGGTGATGGTTGCCATGGAAACTGACCATAGCAACAGGGGCTGGTGATGGTTGCCTGCTAAGGATCAGATTTGTCACAGGCCCTCAGAGGGGTTCCATGGGGACTTTCCAAGAGTCTCCAGGCTGTTCCAGAGCTGGAATGTCACAGGCACAGACAGGGGCTCCATGGAGACCTCCCAGGGCTTTCTGGGCATGGTAAAGAGCCCTGTGGTCAGAGGCAGTCACAGCCATTCCATGGTGACATCCCAGGGCACCTTGGGCTGCAAAGGCACCGATCTGTCACAGGCACTCACGGGGGCTCCACGGTGACATCCCAGGAGTGCCCAGGCTGCCAAAGAGCCGGGATGTCCCAGACACTCACAGGGGTTCCTGTCATGGGCACAGTGGGAGCTTCAGGAAAAAGCTTTATTTCTTTATTGGAGAAACTCCTGCTGAGTCATGAGGTGGAGAAATGACACCCAGCAGCCACCATGGATCCTCAAACCCCTGCAGGACCTCTTGACTTCTAATATTCCATCTAAGAGAGGAGAGTGGGAGCAGGTGGATCCTATCCCAGCCCCAGAATTTGTCAAAGGTGTAGAAGATTGAACAGGTGGAATTGAACTTCAACACAATTTGTCCCGCAGGATTAATGATTGAATACCAGATATATTTACATAAATATGGCTCTGATTGATTCTGATGATGATTAGATGGAAAGATCTTAACCAGAGTTATTTACTCCCCAGTTCAGGAGCTATAACAATTATTAGAATATTCTGCTCTAGGCAGCAATTTTGAAGTCAG